>NC_056743.1:1099208983-1099508983 GCF_019279795.1 Protopterus annectens
TCTGGAGGCAGTAGGGGGGCGCTTCTCGGAACACCTAGCGGCATGGGAGTCCATCACGACAGACCGCTGGGTACTTCGCATTATATCCAGAGGGTACAAAATACCATTACTCCATGTCCCCAAATTCAAAAACCTCCCCGATGTACCACCCGATCAGAGGGAGGCCACAGCCGGAGAAATTCAGCAGCTGCTAAGAAAAAGAGCCATCCAGCCTGTCCCCCAAGACCAGCTCGGATTAGTGTTCTACTCCAGGTTCTTTTTGGTGCCAAAAAAGACGGGGGACTTGAGACCGATTCTAGACCTTTCCCACTTGAACCTGTCAGTAACCAAGGAAAAATTCCGAATGGTCACTCTTCAATCTATTCTCCCCCTTCTAAGGGAGAACAATTGGATGTGCTCTATAGACCTCAAGGATGCGTACTACCACATTCTAATGGACAGATAATCCAGGAGGTTCCTCCGCTCGCTGGGAGCCAGTCACTACCAGTTCAGGGTCCTTCCCTTTGGCCTCACCACAGCCCCCAGGGTGTTCACCAAGGTATTAGCAGTGATTGCAGCCCACCTGAGACTCCAGGGAATACAGGTCTTTCCGTACCTGGATGACTGGCTCCTGACCGCCCCAACAAGGCATCTACTTTGCTCAGCCAGAGACTTCTTTCTCCCCCTGGCCCCACAGTTAGGCATCACCATCAATGCCGACAAATCCCTTCTGGCCCCAACACAAGTCATAGAATTCATAGGAGCCAGAATAGACACCAGAGGGCTACGAGCCTTTCTAACTTCCGAGAGAATCCGGAATTTGCAACTCCATGTGTGGGCTATCCTCCAATCAGAGACTTCACCAGCAGAATTGGTCCTGAGGGCACTAGGCTCCATGGCGGCAGTGATTACGCTCCTTCCATGCGCCCGTCTGAACATGTGGGTACTGCAATGGACACTTCTAGTGCAATGGTCTTTTCTATCCCTTCCTCTTTACCACCCCATTGCTATCAGCAAGGCTTTCAGGAGGGCTCTATTATGGTGGCTCCAAGCCTCAGACCTCCATACGGGCCGTCCGTTCTGCACCTTTCCCCCTCTCGCCATGGTGACCACGGACGCCTCCTGCCTCGGGTGGGGGGGGCATTATTCAGGCAGGATGGTCCAAGGCACGTGGAACGACACAGAGACCTCCCTGCATATCAACGTTCTGGAGATGAGAGCGGTGCTATTCGCATTGCAAGCACTTCAGGATCTCCTCCCCATAGGAACGATTGCAATTCAGTCGGACAACATGTCAGTTGTCTGGTACAGCAACAAACAGGGGGGAACCAGATCTTACCCTCTATGCCGCGAAGCCATGAGAGTGTGGGAATGGGCGATCTCCACCAACTGCTTTCTGATTGCAATGCACATTCCGGGATGGACCAACATCCTAGCAGACAAACTCAGTCGCACCCTTCTTACCCCATATGAGTGGTCTCTCAATCCACTAGTAGCGAAGCAGATATTCACAATATGGAGGCAACCCTGCTGCGATCTTTTTGCATCTCCATCAAACACCAAATGCGGCAATTTCTTCGCTCTAATCCCCCCTCCAGGGGAAACTCCAAGAGACGCTCTGGTGCATGCTTGGCCACCCGGTCTACTTTATGCCTATCCTCCTCTACCCCTGATGCTGCAACTCTTACAGAAAGCCTCGTGGTTGGGGAGCAGGATGATCCTCATTGCCCCATTCTGGCCTCGGCAAATTTGGTTCCCTTACCTGTGGTCTCACCTTGTGAATCCTCCTTGGATTCTAGATCCCAGTCCGGATCTCATCTCCCATCCGTCGAACTTACCGACCCCAAACCTGGACAATCTGAAACTGACAGCTTGGTTGCTCCAGTTCCACTCCTAGTTAGGACTCGGTATCTCTTCACCAGTCAAAGCCATCCTTGTGGCAGCGCATAAGCCCTCCACCAGGAAAGTGTACCGCAGTAAATGGAAACGTTTCTCCATCTGGGCAGAGCATCATGATCTAGATCCCTTTACGGCTCCTCTTCCGTCCATATTAGACTTCCTAACTGAACTCTTTCAGGAAGGCGCTAGTTGTTCAACTGTCAAAGTGCAATTGGCAGCCATATCACATTACCATGTGGGACATGATACAGGGCCTTTGATGTCGGCCAAGTTGTGTAAAACCTTTCTCAAGGGCACCTTCTTACTTAGACCCCCTATAAAAGAAGCCGTACCACCATGGGATCTTTCACTAGTTCTTCAAGCCTTGACTGCTCCACCTTTTGAACCCGCTGCTTCAATAGATCTCAAATTCTTGTCTTGGAAAACAGCATTCCTTGTAGCCATCACTTCAGCAAAAAGAGTTTCAGAGCTTCAAGCTCTTTCTGTGAAGCCTCCTTATTTGATCTTTCACCCAGACAGAGTGTACCTCAGGATCAATCCCTCTTTTCTTCCCAAGATAGCATCAGAAACCAACATAAATCAATCCATAAATTTACCGGTTTTCTTCCCTAAATATCAGAATAAGGGAGAGTACAAGCTGCACTCATTAGATGTTCATAGGCAGCTTCGCTTTTATACTCATAGAACAGCTGGTCATAGACAATCCGACCAGCTGTTCATTTCCTTTGCCAAATTTAATTTGGGGAAAGCAATTTCAAAAGTATCTCTATCACGCTGGATTTCTCAATGTATCCTATTGGCATATCAAGCCTCTGGGAGACCCGCACCTGAAGGAGTTCGAGCACATTCCACTCGTTCCATCTCTACTTCTGTGGCCTTCAAGTCTAGAGTTCCATTGGATGATATTTGTTCGGCAGCCACTTGGGCTTCATCTCATACCTTTATTAACCACTACAATCTGGACGTGATTTCTAGAGGGAGAGCATCCTTTGGCTCTGCAGTGCTTCGCAATATCCTTCCATGATGGCCACCCAAGGTGCAGGTAGCTGGGGACTCTGTCCCACAGGTTGCTGACAAATGAACTCCCTACTTCAGATTAAGAAGTTATGTACTCACCATAACGTTCCATCTGAGTAGGTAGCTTCATTTGTCTGCAACCATCCCCCCCTCCTTCCCCCTGGCCTTCTTCGGATCTATATGTAGTTGGATGCCCATTTTTTTGGGTATATATTGAGGGGCAAACTTGATCTGAGGTCATGGAGGGTTGGCAGGGGATTATGGGTGAGGGGAGGAGCTAGGAGCTCGGATCCATTAGCTTTAAACAAGTTGCCGGCTCAGATCCGATATCGGATCCAAGACCCACAGGTTGCAGACAAATGAAGCTACCTACTCAGATGGAACGTTATGGTGAGTACATAACTTCTTATTATGTTATGGCTTTTTCTTAGCTCACTGTGAAACTGCTAGTACAAAAGCAATGAAACAGTGGCAAAATAGATGACCTGTAGTGACCTAATTATTGTATATTTTTCATGTTGCATTCATTATACCAACTCATGGTGTTGTTGGCTGTTGGATTTTGTTTTCATCCTTTTTTCTAAAAAAAAATTTCTGACCTTAAAGTTTATTTTCTAGTACACATTAATTAAAAACTAATTAAACTTAATATGTCCAGAACTTGTTAATCGTACACACATTAGAGGATGACTACATATCAAGCTGAATGTAACAACTTTATGAAACATTAGTAGTCATTCCATGCAATCAATAACATGTTTGCTCATGTTAATAGAACATATTTCAATGTGTGAAATATGAAGCAACTTTGTATTTTTGCCAGTTTGGCACTATTTTCAGATGAGTTTTGCTGTGTATGCCATTAAAGTAATTTTAATTAAGTCTGAACAAGTACTGTTATGTGAGTAATACGAAGAATTGTATGTGTGTGGTTTTTATATATATGGGTCTACCTGAGATGGTCGACAAGCCATTTGATCGACTTTCATTTGGTCGACAATTCATTTGGTCGACAGGCAGATTTGCCCCCCCCCCAATGTTGTGCAACCCTGGAGTTGATATATATAGTTAGGGGGGTGTGGGGGGCGAAGCCCCCCACATAAAACTGCTTGTCGACCAAATGAACTGTCGACCAAATGAAAGTCGATCATATGACCTGTCAACCATGTGATAGGGATCTATCTATATATATATATATATATATATATATATATATATATATATATGGGTCTACCAGAAAACACTGAACGCTGACAACGCCGCCAACCAGATAACCGACACCGGAAGATTGACAATGGAGATGACCGACGATTGAAAATCCCGATGCTGAGAACACCGACATGTTAAGGTAAGTGTGTGATAGTGACGGATGTTAGGGTCAGGGTGCGGGTAAGGTAAGCGTGCGATAGTGACAGACTTTAAGGTTAGCGGTGGGTTAAGTGAGTTAGGGTTAGGGTGCGGGTAAGGTAATTGTGTGATAGTGACAGACTTTAGGGTTAGGGGCGGGTTAAGTGAGTTAGGGTTAGGGCGCAGGTTAGGTGAGTGTGCGATAGTAACGGACCTTAAGGTTAGGGTTTGGGTTAAAGTTAGTGCATAGATAGTTGTGTATGTAAGGTTTAGTGTAGGTTTGTAAGGTTTTTGGTGTGCTTGTATTGTGTGTTTTACGGAAAAGGTATTTGTTTTGTTTTGTTGATTGACGGGGTTGTGGTTTGTCAGGAATGTGAAGTTTTGTGTTTTTGAACTTTCGGTTTTGTGGTGTCGGTTATCTCATTGTCGGTGTTTTTGCGTGTCGGTGTTTTCAGGTAGACCCATATATTTATATATATATATATATATATATATATATATATATATGTATATATATATATTTCTATACATACAGAGAGGGAGGGAGGGTGGGCTTTGTTTCTTGCACATTTTGTTGTGTGTGTGTGTGTGTGTGTGTGTGTGTGTGTGTGTGTGTATATATATATTTGTGTGTGTGTCTCTCTCTCTCTATATATATATATATATATATATATATATATATTTTATATATATATATATATATATATATATATTTTATATATATATATATATATATATATATATGCATGTACATATTGTAGAGAGAAAAGGTGTTTTTCAGATTGCTCCAGACACAGATCGAATCTGTAAAAATCACCTGTTCGTACACCGACAGATATCCTGGACACGGCTGGTGATGACGTAGAGGCAGGAAGATAAAAGTATGCATTGAGATCCGAGGCTAGAGAAGGCACTGCCTGTCTCAAAGTTCAGAAATCTGATGAAAAAGCATCTCATAGACTGGAACCGTAGAAGAAGAAAAGCTTTCTCAACGAATGCCAGTTTGTGTCTAAATATTGCTAAAGAGTTCTGGGAGGTCTTGTAGATAGTACACAGTGATAATACAGCATTATTGAAAATCTTTTAGCTGTCTTGCCAGTGTGGGTGGGGTCAGGCCTATGCATATAAAATCTTGTAGGTAAGTGAATAGACATTCTTTAGAATCAGCATTCATTCGTTGTTGACAAACAGAAGTGAGAAACCCAGCATTCATGTTATTCTATTGGGGTGCATGACAATATTTTGACAGCTGGAAATGTTGAGAGACACAACGTCAACACCAAAATGTCAATGCTGGAAATGTCAATGTGTAGGTGATAAATGGGAAACCTACAATGTGTTAATGCGGTACATTAGGAATTAGAGAATTGGCCCTTTCCCTGCTGTGGTGCGATCTTGTAGATAGTGTATATAATTTTCAAGGGGTGTGGGGGAGAGCAAGTGCACTTGCTCTCCTGGGAAAAAAAGGCTTTTTTGCTGTTTTTCCTTTTTTTGACATTTTGAATATTAGTATTTAACCACTTGACATTTAAAATATTCAATAAAATCACATGAATCCATTCTATTGATGTAGTGGTCAGGATAATGGGTGAGCATCTATTGCTAGGGGTACAGGTAATATTGAATGCACTTAGCTAGAATGATGGAAGAGGTGAAGATAGGCTATTGTTAACAACTGTATGGTAAGCCAGGAGATGTGTGGCAGTAACAGAGGATGTCCTTCTGTTCCTATGTTGCAGTATTCTTAGTGTGGGATTTTCCACCTCAGGTAACCCGAACGTCGGCTCCTATACAATAGCTTAAGCCTGGTTGCTGCAGGTGCGTGGGACATCACACGTAGGGCCATAAACCAGGGACCTTAAATGTGACGTGAAGAGAAGGGCATCTATGGTTATGATAAGATTTTACACAACTATTCTTTTGTAATGTCGTCATTAGATAGTAGCTGAGGTTAATGAGTTAAGTAGGACATGAGTGGTACAGATGTGGAAAGAACAAGGGAAAGTATAAAAAAAAAAACTACTTCTTCAAGGGGCAGGTGAGCCTGTTATGTGTTCCTTTGAGTCTTGTGGGGAACAATTGTTGCAGTTGTTTACAGGGAGAAGTGCTTACTTACCCTAATCTGCCCTCACAAAGCTATGCAGGGAACAATATTACCAACGCAGTAGAAGGAACTAAGGGAGTTTTTGGTAGAAAAATGTCATGAGTACAAGAAGTCAAGTTGAACAGATCACATTTCCATGGCTACCCAGAGCTCAGATCTCATGCATTGAAATTAAATATGAGAGAATGCGAGACAAATAACATCAACAAAAAGTAAATCTCTGGAAGCGCAGGTTGACTTTGGAATACAACATCTAACATACAGATAATAGTCATCCATTTGACTTCTAGTTGTTAAAGAAGGTTGACATTTGTTTTTGGATAGTCTGTACCACAAAAAGCATAGTTGGATGGAGCTCTGATTACTACTCTACTGACCCATGTTCAGTCAGTGGTCTGTTCGCTGCAGTAGCCGGCTGGGAAGGGATAAAAATGATGAGGTGATGTATACTCAGTTCTCCCATAGAAAAGGTTGTGAGGAGTGTTACAGTGCCCACAGCTTAGATTCACAACTTCCTAACAGAGCAGAGGGCGTGAATTATGTATGTATGGTCCTAGCAGAACTTTGCCGAGTTGTAGTACCTTAAACAACCTTCTAGTTTACTGTTTGATAAACAATTAATTGGATTCCTTCTCAGTCATATTAGTAGGCAGAAGTAACATTTAAAATTTTGTCCTGTTCGCTCCTTGGATGATGAAGCAGATACTAGCATACATGTCACATGGAACACTGAAATAGCAGCAGAAAATATTAGCAGTTTAAACTTCCAATCAGATATCAAAAAACATCTATCAACAATTTTAACCAAATGCCAGCCAACAATTTAAGGAATAACTGGTTTCAGTATTATAAAAAATACAGTATAATTACAACATACTGTTAGACAAGTGATCACTTTGCTTAAAAATAATCTTGAATCATTGACATTGATTATGAAAGTGGCTAAGATATTACTTTGCCATGTTCCAAAGGTGGGGATTGTATTGTGTTATGTTGTATTAGGAACCTCTCCTGCTATTGACTCCTATTTATTTGTTGATGGAATTTAAGGTTCATGGTGTTGGTGTTTGAGAAGCCATAGGTTTTATGAAGGTGAAGGAGTCAAATAGGATAGCATCTTTCATGACACAAAACACTAAGCAGTGTTTACCATGAATGAGTTTGTAGGAGACCAAGTACAGAGAGAAGGTAGATAGTTTATATGGGTAGGTGTATGACTTAATTCCTGCGCTTTTCTTGGTCAAGCGTCTATAGGGTCTTTTAAGTTTGGTAAGATGTACATGCCAAAAGATACATTATATTCAGTGATAGACCTTATAAGGTTTGACCCAAGGGGGCCTTTGGATTCTTATGATCTATAGCAAAAGTACTGAAGTTTGTATTTATTTATTTACTTACTTACTTATATTTGTTTACAATGGTAGTGCACTGATCTCAATAGACCATTTGCAGGCACTGCCGGGGTGAATAGTATTACATAAGAAATGAGCAAAACATATTTGCAGATACATGAATATACTAAAACACACACACACACACACATATATATATATATATATATATATATATATATATATATATATATATGTGTGTGTGTGTGTGTGTGTGTACATATTTACATATGCAAGAATATGCTACTGCATTTAGTTCAATAAAGAAGTGTATAGTGCCCAAATGAACAAGTCATAAAAACCAGGACACTTGTTGAATTAGGGCAATGTAACACAGCCCACAATCCAGGAATATATAAAAACACTGATTTATTCAGTATTCACCACAACAAAATGTTAAGTGCTTTCATCATGTCAAACATGACTTCCTCAGAACAGTTTAAAATGCTGAGTTCCTCTATTTAAATACCCACTCCCACCAATCAATTTACAATCAAGTGTAATTAATAAACTGTGACAAGGGTGCATGAATTCAAATACATAAATACACCTTAAAAACACCTTAAAAACTCATTTAAACTATAAAATTCATAAATTTTCAGCTTGTTTCTTTAAAAATGGCACAATGCTAAACATTTTATTCAGCCCGGGTCCCATTGTGGCAAGAGTTCTAATTTGCCATGTAATTTCTTTCATCTCTAGTTTATTTTTCCAGTTGGTGTCTAGAAATGAGACAAATATAGCTCATAGGAAGATCCAAATGTTATTAGAAGATTCATTGTTGCAAGGTGTTATTAATGAAACAACATTTGAATTTTTGAGGAATGGCCACCCCACAATACCAACTTTGTTCGGGATACCTAAAACTCATAAAAATATTGTGGATCCCCCATACCGGTTAATTATCACTTCTCACTTCTCACAATAGTACCACATACCCTCTGGGGGTGTTCATGGACAGAATGGTTAGGTCAGCTTTGAGATCTATAGAACACACAGTTGTAAATTCTTGGGACTTTCTCTCTAGGATAAAATAACAGTTTTATGGTGAAGGAGTGTGTTTTTCCACGGTAGATGTGGAAGATTTATTTTCCTCTATGCCTCACCATGAAGGGTTAAATTATTTCTTTTTAGCCCTGAGAGAATTGACTACCCTAAATAATAACATGACTAACTTTATTATGCTATTAATGGAAATTGTGGTGCTGCGGTAGCGTTGTCGCCTCACAGTAAGACGCTGTCCAGTTCGATTCTCAGCTAGAGCGTCTTCTGCGTGGAGATATGCGTGAATGAGCATACCTTCATTGAAGGTTGTGCGTCAGGGCTGGTAACTCGGCACGTAAAAATCAACTACCAATCATTAGCGGACCGGAGTTCAGCTGTGGAGACCCCTAACCGGGAAAAGCCGAAAGACACAAACAAATTCTCATGAACAATTACTTCATATTTGAAGGAGAACTTTATAGACAAATTAAGGGGATGGCAATGGGGAGTAGTTGCGCCCCTTGTTTGCAAATTTAGTCATGTATATGTGGGAAAAGGAACACGTATTATCTAGTACATATGTAAATCATTGGATTCTATACCTTAGATTTTTGGATGATGTTTTTATCATGTGGAAAACCAGAAATAAACATGAGGAATTCACTTCTTATTTGAACAATGTATGTGATTATTTTAAATTCACTAGTGTATTTGAAGTGACTTCTATCAACTATTTGGATGTGACTTTAACTAAGGACACTACCACTGGGAAATTTACATCCAAAACCTATAGAAAACCAACTTTTTTGAATGATTATTTAGAGTTTAACAGCTGTCATCCTTTGTATGTAAAAAAGAACATTGTTAAAGGTCAGATGGTGAGGATGGCTAGAATGTGCTCTGAAAAAGAGTTATTAGAGAGGGAAATGGGGACCTTGGTCACCTTATTTCTGGACAGGGGGTACCCTATTAAGTTGGTTCATGAACTTTGTATCCAGGTTATGGATTCCTGGGGATCTAGATATACACCATTACTAGGGACTGATACGTTCTTGGGGGGTGTTCCAAGGAGGGATGGTGTGGACCAATTCAAAAAGTCTATGGTATTAACATATGGACAAACTTCAGAAAGAATAAAGGAAATTATGAAAAAGAATTGGGTTGTGTTTAAAGGCAAACAAGGTCTTTTGGAAGTTCTGGGAAATGAACCACATTTTATTTTTAAAACAGATTTTAATATGAAATTTCTGCTGGAACATCCAGTTATCTTTAAAACTATGAACAAAGGAACGGGGAAATGTGGTGGCTGTGAATACTGTAAATTTATTTTAACAGCTCCAATGGTGGAGTTAGGTAATACAGAATACACAATTTGTTTAAAACCAGGTACTTGCAACACCAGGGGAGTGATTTATTTAGCCTTGTGTCAGGTTTGTAAATTTTTCTATATAGGGAAGACAGAGAGGGTTTTCCGTAGACGCATGTACGAACATTTGTATGTGATAAGAAAAGGGGATGACAATAACGCCCTGAGTCGACACCTAAAAGCTAGTCCCCATTGTTCTGGTTTCCTTTTTGGAATTTGTGAGATAGTAGATAAAGACCGGCGGGGGGGGGGGGGGCAACTGGAAAAGTAAACTAGAGATGAAGGAAATTACATAGCAAATTAGAACTAATGCCACAATGGGACCCGGGCTGAATGAAATGTTTAGCATTGTGCCATTTTTAAAGAAACAAGCTGAACAATTATGAATTTTATAGTTAAAATGAGTTTTTTAAGGTGTATTTATGTATTTGAATTCATGTACCCTTGTCACAATGTATTAATTACACTTAATTGATTGTAAATTGATTGGTGGGAGTGGGTATTTAAACATAGGAACTCAGCATTTTAAACTGTTCTGAGGAAGTCATGCTTGTCATGATGAAAGTGCTTAACATTTAGTTGTGGTGAATACTGAATAAATCAGTGTTTTTATATATTCCTGTATTTGTGGACTGTGTTACATTTCCCTAATTTGACAAGTGTCCTGGTTTTTATCTGCTGCATTTAGTTCAAGAAACAGTTAACAACATCAAAATATGGATAAAAAATGGAATTATGCTTAGCAGAGCTTTATGGATAAAATGCAGTCATAATGACTGAGATGGCTTATGCTACAGGGCTAGCAGGGAATCATTATATAGAGAGGTATGAAGACATTAGAAAAGGCAAGTGACAATAGTTGCAAGAAGGGTTACTATGGGGAAAAGAAAGAGAAAAGGGAAGAGAGGCATGCAGAGGGAAGACGAGTTGAAAGGAGATGAGCTGTGAGTGAGATGCAAAGAGAAGAGGCAAGTATGATGAACAAGAGGCAGTAAGTAAGGAAATGACAAGATGAGCTAAGGAAGGATGAAATAAGGATAAAGGGATGTGTGAGAGAGCTGCAGGGTTCATGTAACATGACCTGAGTGGGTGCAGCTGCACTTTACTTGGGTGAAGGGGTGTTCTTTGCACTATTGTGTGAAGTCTGACTGCTTTTGGATGTGTCGGATTGAGAGAGGAACTAAGTCTTATAGTGTAGGTGCCAGGATGGAGAATGCATGGTCAGGTTACTTTTTGGAGTTTGTAGGGTGGGTTGAGATGGAGAGATACCTCTGAAACTATGTGTGGGGGTTCTGATGAAAAGTTTATGAGTGAGAAGGATATGATGTCTCAGGAGAAAGGGTTTTGTGAATTAGCAATCCTAGTAGGAGGCTGGCTGTCAAATGTACTGGGAGCCATTTAACTTTGGTGAGAGTTAGGCAGTGGTGTTCATTACTGGGGGAGTTAGTGATGAACTGGCAGATTTTGTTGGAGATGGTTTGTCAGGTGGTGGTACTTTTCTTTGAGACTGCAGCTATAATGGGTATTCCATATTTGAGCATTCCTTTGCTTTTGGCAGCTTTGGCTGGCTTGGACAGAAGAGGCAATAGCTTGTCCACCCAGAACAGTAGTGTGTTGATCTTTTTGCATTTGTTTTGAAAGTGTAGTTGAAATGTAAGAGATTGATCTAGCCAAATGCCATAGTATTTGAAGGATGGAGTAGTTTCCATGGTAGTGTTTTTAACATCTTCAATATTAAGCAGGCTGGGTGCTTTGACTATTTTTTGGTTGGTTCCAAACAGCAGTGCTTTTATTTTTGAATTTAACGAGGCTAAGTAGAATAACTTTGAACTGTGCTGGTTACATGACAGACAATATGGTTAACGTAGGTGCCCAGGTCTTTCATACATGTGTACCTATTGCTGACATAGGTGTCCAGGTCTTTCATACTTGTGCACATGGATATTGTTGATATAGATATCCAGCTCTTTCATACCTGTGCACATATAGTTGACAGACATGCCCAGGCCTTTCATACCTGTGTACCTATTGTTGACATAGGTGTCCAGGTCTTTCATACCTGTATACCTGTTGCCGACATAGGTGTTCCGGTCTTTCATACCTGTGCACCTATTGTTGACATATGTGTCCTGAACTTTCATATCTGTGCCATTTTTGGCTAGGGTGGTTGTCATTGTAGCAAGAGCTAGGAAATGACTGTTTCTTAGCATTTAGTTTGATGCAGTGGTCAGCACACCAGCAGAGGCTGTAGTCAAGTCCCTGTTGGAGTTTCTAAGTGACAGTAGAACAGCTGTCGACTGTTCTAAGTTTGTACTCATCAGTAAACCAACTCAGCGATTGGTCTTGAACCTCGTGCTGGATATCAAAAAAGAGGGAGCCAAAAGTAGAAAGGACCCTAGATCGAATGTTGTAGGACACCACTTGAGATATTTTTATGCTTAGAGGAGCAGCATCTACCTTCACTGTGTGAGCTCTTCTTAACAGCCAATTGGCTGTCCAGTTGAAAAAAGTAAGGTTTATCTTGACTTGTGTTGGCTTATTAATAATACCTGCACAGTGGATTGTATCATAGGCTTTGTAAGGTCAAGGTACATGGTATGTATGAAATGGTCATTGTCCATGGCTGTGGTGACTATTTCAAAGACATTAACAGACTTAACTCATTCCCTCCAGTACAGCTCTTTTTGAGTGTGTACCTTTAACTCCCAGTGGGTGTGGCTTGAGCCTTTAAAAATGAAGTTATCACCTTACAGTTTTAACAAATACTCATTGACATAGATCAAATATCTCTACAACTGTGTTTGCCATCATGTATGCTTCAAGATAAAATATCAGGATACCTTGCATGGTTTTGGAATTATTAATGCAAATATGAATAAGTAATATTTGACGCCTAGAGGAGCAGTAGGAGGTAACTGCAGATGCACCTGGAGGCGTCACTCGGATGTAATGAGTTAAGAGACATGAGCTGCCTTTTCAAAGCTGAACTGGTCATGGTCCAGGTCCAGGAGAGTACCTATGTTGAAGGTAATGAATTCAGGTAAGATATTTATTACATGTGAGGCTGTTAGGTCTACAGTTGCCTGGATCATTGATAGAGCAGTGATTATGGATTATCAGCACAGTGGTAACTTTCCAGGGATAATGAACCAGTACAGGTGGTATCAAATGATTCTTAGATACAGATGGAAGTAGGGCATGAATTATTAGTACAGGCAGTGGTACACTGTATCATACTACAACAGGCCTTTGACACCATCACCCACTCTGGAATCATAGATGCACTTGCTAAGCTGGGCAGTAATCCCTACATCACTCGATGGGTTGCCAGCTGGCTTACTGACAGAACCCACACTGTAAAAGTAGCCGACTCCAAATTCAGCTCCAGACAAGTGACAAGTGGAGTACCTCAGGGTTCAGTCCTGGGACTGCTCTTGTTTGGTATCTACATCTCTGAAGTACAGGCCAACACTAAGGGACTCTGGCTAACAAAGTTTGCAGATGACTGCAAACTGGGAGCCATTATTGAATCCTCAAATGATGTGGATACTCTACAAAGGAGCCTTACAGAAACAGATGCTTGGTGCCAGAGCCATGGGCTCAAGCTCAATGCCAAGAAATGTATAGTTATCCCCTTTGGGGGAAAAACATGTACCAGTGAATTACCACATAGGTGGCAGTACACTAAACACCGAAAGTATGATAAGAGACTTAGGGACACAGGTGGACAGTGGTCTCACCTTCGATAACCACATCACCAGAACAGTCAGGAAATCCTTCTATGTGGCACACTTCATCACTAAGGGCTTTTCATCCAGAAAAAAGGAGGTCATTGTCCAACTGTACTCATCCCTCATTAGACCCATTATAGAATACAACACCCCGTTTGGTATGTACCTCTCAAGGCATCAAAAGGCTGCAGAAATACCTCACTAAAAGAATCACAGGCCTAAAGCAGATGCCCTAGACTGACCACCTTAAAAAACTCCAGCTAGACTCTGTCACATACCGTCTACTCAGAGGCGATCTCTGCTTAACATACAAGGCCATGTCAAACCCAGAGCTGTTGTACATGCTACACTTAAAGGAATCCCAGTGCCTCAGAGCCACACGCTCCAGGGATCTAAACCTTGTCATCACAATAAACAAAACATGCTGGAGATATAGGTTCCTGACCCAGAGACTCCCCAGACTCTGGAATAGACTGCCCATACATGTCAAGCAGAGCACCTCTTTGACCCTCTTCAAATGGAACCTTGACGATTGGATGGGAGAAAGGAAATTCACCCCGGGGATCACGTCAGTCGTCCTACTAGACAGGGGTCCAGGGAAGTAAATAGTGTGGGAAGAAATAGCCAGGGAATTGTTATGGCTAGGCTTGTATAGGCCCTAGGGCCGATAGCCTAGTACCAACCTATGATCCTATAAAACATTGCGTCATACTACAGTAATGCTGACCAAAGGAGGAGAAGTAGCTGACCTGACTTACAGTTAAGCACAGATATATAGGTAGCGTCAGCATTTTAGCTGAACACAAAAAATAAGAGAAATTAGAATGTGGGCAGTGTTATGTGTACTACTCAGACTGCAATATCACAGTTTTCATACAGTGTGGACAATACATGAATACTTACTTATGATGCTTTAAAAATCGGGTTGTCTCTACAACTGTAACCAGCAAACCCCTTTAGCTGTTGTGTGTCAGTACATAATTTTGTCAAGAAACACTGCCAAAAGAGTGGCATTTAGTTTGGTCCTTAATGCACTTAACTGGCTTTCGTTTACAATATGGACTAGCTAGCCTGTTATTTGCTGAAATATATTGGAAGTGATATACCTGTGGTAAAGCTGCAAGTAGCATAGAGACCACAGTTTATTAAAAAAAAAGAATATGTTGCTTCTTCAGACAGAGAATTGTGTGTTTTCAGCATAGCCATATTGTCTTTCTTTAAACCATTCATTGCACTGGGGAGGTTAATAGTCATGTATTTAAATAAACAGACAAGTCAAGATAGTGAAACAGTAGAAACTGCTATTATAATTTGTACACAATAACACTGTAATGTGTCTGTAATGATTTAGGTGGTAGGTCCTTCTTTGCCTCTCCAGAAAAGCTTTGGGGCAAATCATCTTTAATAGTGACATAGCAATGTGCTGTGCAGTAGTTTTGCATGCACCGTGCACTTAATCTGATGATTCTGCAGGCTACATGCATGTACTCACATGGGCAGGAAGGCTAAGGCATTTTTTTACTACTTGTATATCTGTTATTAATGCTTGTACTTTGCGTTGATGCATTGGCGATTAAGTAATTAGGTGGCAATAATACAATATTTGCATGTCTTTGCACTATTTTGTAAAACATATGTGTGAAGAATACATTTCTTGTTTAAGTGCTGCTCTTATCTCTTCAATTTTACATTGTGTTAGTTTATGTCTTACTCTCTGAAATTTTGCTACATTGAGTGGTTTGAGTCATGCATTAAAACTCAGTGAATTGTTGACTAAGGAAGTCATTCTCGCCTACCTCACATGCGTACACTAGTTCTGGGGGGGAGGAATGAATTCATAAGTAGGGCTACATGTGGCCTGACTGCTTCCCTTAAGAGAGCGATATGTCACTGAGGATTACATTACATGAGTAAAAATTCATTACATGAATAAGCAGGGTGTCACAGATTCCTCATTGAGAAGGTCAGTAAGTTATATGGTATGAACAGATGATGATAAAGTTATATGGTGTGAATAGGTGATATATAGGGGTAGGCAGATTCTAAAGAAGGCGCTGCATGTTCCTGTAAGATAGCATAAGAGCTAGGGTGATTCAAGGTTAGGCAGATTATTGAATGAGTGTGGCAGTTGGCCCAGGGAGAATCTGGGATGTATGAGAACACAAACCTGATCATGAAAATAACAAGACGATGTATATTTTGACAAGTTACTTACGCTGATGTTTATAGAAATAATGGATCAGATATGAAGGTTATAACTGCTTGAGAGGGGTCCGTGAATGGTATTATAGTATCTGAGCAGAAAACAGCACATAAAGGAGACACATTATAAATGGCCAGGTCATTACCCGGATGAGACAGACCCTCAAAAAACTAAATATTACTGAGTAGTCTAAGTAACCCATGAGAAACAGAACAAGAGAGAGAACATTAAGTAAGGAAGAAGTAATTAGGGACTTGGGTACCCAAGTAGATAGCAACCTCTCCTTTGACAATCACGTTGCCAAAGTGGTTAGAAAGACCTTCTATATAGCCCACCTTATCACGAAAGGGTTCACATCTAGATCAAGAGAGGTCATTGTGCCCCTCTACTCATCACTTATCAGGCCCATAATTGAGTACAATGCCCTGTTTGGGATGTACCTTACCCGACACCTTCAGCAACTGGAAAGACCCCAAAAGTATCTCACCAAGAGGATCAAGGGGCTCAAACAGATGCCCTATGTAGTTCAACTAAAGAAACTCCAGCTCTACTCAGTTGTGTACCGCCTACTCAGAGGCGATCTGTGTCTGATGTATAAAGCCATGTCCAACCCAGAATTAATGGACATGCTTCACCTCAGGAAATCCAAATCCCTTAGAGCTACACACTCCAGGACTTGAACCTCAGCACAGAAATAAATAGGACATGCTGGAGGGACAGATTCATATCCCAGAGGCTCCCCTCACTCTGGAACAAAATCCCAATCCATGTTAGGCAGAGTCCCTCACTGACCCTCTTCAAGAGAAATCTTGATGAGTGGATGGGAGATCGTACATTTACCCCGGGATCTCTTCTGTGTCCCTGCTTGACAGAGGTACAGTAAACTAACCTTAAAAGGGCTACCTTCTGTGACCTGCTATACAGAGGCACAGTCAACTAATCTAAAAGTGTGGCAAAAGCCAAATACACTCTGGCTAGGCTTATAAATGCCCTAGGGCAGATAGCCTAGTATCAACCTATGAACCTATGAACATGGCTGAAGTTCCAAAGAAAGAGCCGAGGTAACATGAAGTGACATGCTACAGCGGGAGACTGTAATTCAGGTTATAATTCAGTAACTGAGTAATATAGCACAGTGTGACTTCCTGAGGAAAAGTGTTAACAGAGCAAAGCTTTTCCACTGTCAATTAAACAAATAAAATTATCAAGTAAAAGCTGCCATTCTGAGGCTTTTGCTGCCTGGGTATCAAAGTAAAGCCCGAATAGTGGTTTTGTTCACACTACAAACATGAAAATCATGCTAGACATCCACACAGTAAGCACCAGCATTCTTTCTTAGATTCTTAAATGTCTTCCATCTTCCTGCATGGGTAAATCATCACAGGTGCTTAATATCCTATTTTAAGACAGTTTGATCTAGTTTATCCTTTTAAATTCTCCTTCTTGCAGCTTTAATGTGCCATACTTAATATATATTCCCTTAACTCATG
Source organism: Protopterus annectens (assembly GCF_019279795.1). NCBI lineage: Eukaryota > Metazoa > Chordata > Ceratodontiformes > Protopteridae > Protopterus > Protopterus annectens. Next base: position 1,099,226,495 of record NC_056743.1, read on the forward strand.
GACATTGCAGTATCAGAGGATTTAATTTACCAAAAGAGAAGAAGCAAAGACCACGGCACATCCCCTGATCAATGGTATATGCACAGAGTTTCCATAATGATCCCCAAATTTTTCTCACTCAGTAGCAGAGTCATTTTCTTTTTTACCTGTTTCCTGTGATGTCATAGCACTAAGGTGATTATAATGTAGTGGTGTGAATCACAAGAAAGGAGTAGACAGAAACATAGAGAATGGTCCACAAAGAGTAGACAGAAATGTAGAGAATGGTGCACGAGGAGTAGACGGAAACATAGAGAATGGTGCATGAAGAGTAGACAGAAACATAGAAAATGGTGCATGAGGAGTAGACAGAAACACAGAGAATGGTGGACAAGGAGTAGACAGAATCATAGAGAATGGTGCTCAAGGAGTAGACAGAAACATAGAGTGGTGCACAAGGAGTAGACAGAAACACAGAGAATGGTGCACGAGGAGTAGACAGAAACATAGAGAATGGTGCATGAGGAGTAGACAGAAACATAGATAATGGTGCAGAAGGAATAGACAGAAACACAAAGAATGGTGCACAAGGAGTAGACAGAAACATAGAGAATGGTGCATGAGGAGTAGACAGAAACACAGAGAATGGTGTACGAGGAGTAGACAGAAGCACAGAGAATGGTGCACAAGGAGTAGACAGAAACATAGAGAATGGTGCACAAGGAGTAGATGGAAACATAGAGAATGGTGCATGAGGAGTAGACAGAAACACAGAGAATGGTGCACAAGGAGTAGACAGAAACATAGAGAATGGTGCATGAGGAGTAGACAGAAGCACAGAGAATGGTGCACAAGGAGTAGACAGAAACATAGAGAATGGTGCACAAGGAGTAGATGGAAACATAGAGAATGGTGCATGAGGAGTAGATGGAAACATAGAGAATGGTGCACGATGAGTAGATGGAAACATAGAGAATGGTGCACGAGGAGTAGACAGAAACATAGAGAATGGTGCACGAGGAGTACAAGGAAACATAGAGAATGGTGCACGAGGAGTAGATGGAAACATAGAGAATGGTGCACGAGGAGTAGATGGAAACATAGAGAATGGTGCACGAGGAGTAGATGGAAACAGAGAATGGTGCACGAGGAGTAGACAGAAACATAGAGAATGGTGCACGAGGAGTACAAGGAAACATAGAGAATGGTGCACGAGGAGTACAAGGAAACATAGAGAATGGTGCACGAGGAGTAGATGGAAACATAGAGAATGGTGCACGAGGAGTACAAGGAAACATAGAGAATGGTGCACGAGGAGTAGATGGAAACATAGAGAATGGTGCACGAGGAGTAGATGGAAACATAGAGAATGGTGCACGAGGAGTAGATGGAAACATAGAGAATGGTGCACGAGGAGTAGATGGAAACAGAGAATGGTGCACGAGGAGTAGATGGAAACATAGAGAATGGTGCACGAGGAGTAGATGGAAACATAGAGAACGATGCACTTCTGTTCCACTGCCTGATACCATTTTCTAATGCACCTCCTTACAGACCAAGATTATGTTTGCATTACTGAATGCAAGGAGGCATCAGATTCAAGCCACTGTATTTATTTATGCTGAATCTACTAGACATTTAGGGTGACTAAGGTTAGAGCCTCCTTTCACAAGAGTGACGTGAAAGCAAGACAAGTTAAGTGAGTTGCATAAAATTGCACAGTGCATTAGTAGAAGTGATAGGAATTAATATTCAGATCAACAGATTATTAGTCCTGCTTTTTAACCAATAGAGGACATTGCTTTCCTTGTTGCCATTCTAGAGGGAGCTGTTTCCTTTTAATCTGTACTTAGAGTTATGCCCTTTATATGATGCTATACTTGATGGAGAGTCTAACCAGGTTGTGGAGCATCACATCTTTTTAGGTTCAAGTCTGTTTGGGATCCCTGTTCTTATTTTTCCAGGACTGTGAGATGCAGCCTGTAGTTTGTTGAGCACTGCTGATTATTCATATTAACTAGTTCATCATCTTTGAATCAGAAATTCCATGTTCCATTTCAGCATTTGACGGTGCTCTGCTAGTAGAAGGGTGCTTACAGGTTTAGCTGCAGTCATCAAAAGCACTCCAAACAGCAGGACTGAATATTGCTTGTCACAGAACTCTCAGTATCTGGCATCTGATCATAGAATACTTCACTGTAGCGTCTAGTGTGAAACTCCAATTATACTGCACAACTGTCCGCACTTCATATTTGTGCAAAATAACCATGTAGGTAATACATATGCTAAGGAACCAAAGTCATTAGAGTGTTACGTGACTGTATGGGATGTGAGGTTGCCTTTGAAAACTAAACAATACATTTCTAATAAACCAGATAGCAATAGGGAGCTTTATTTCTGAACTATACTAAAGCAGTTTGAAAAGACCGTTACAGTAATTGTGAAGGATCTATATTTAGCACTGGAAAAATGTTGAAGTATGGGGCCACAGAGTAGCGAAGATGGTATGTTGATTGTGTTTGCACCATGAAAAATAGTTGGAATCAGATGCAATGCAGAAAAATGGTTAAATAACAGGGTGTATCCCTCCTTCAGACCTTCATTTGCCACCCTTTTAAGACATCCCACCACCTGTCCCATCCGCTTGATTAAAGCAGTGGCAGCAGATGGACTCTGACTGCCCTCCATATTGTCTTTGTTTCTCTGCAGCTTTAGTGATATTAAAAAATAAACACAGGCATTCAGACATGCGCGGGCACACACGCGCACACACAAACACACACACACACACACACACACACGCACACACATACCAGATATGTACAAGCACACAAACACACACACATACACACACAAACACACACACACACCCACACAAAAGCAGACAGCCAGTGGAGACCCAGCACTCTTAACCAATCCTGTGTTCATTCATAGGAGTGATCAATCACGCTACCCTGCCGGTGAACCCTCCGCTTAATACAGAGGAAGTTATGAAACTGACATCCATCACTTCTGTGTGCACAGCCCCAGGCTGGCAGCCTGCTCTATTGCTTTCAGTTTAGACCCAAGCTTCATCTGGGGCTCTCTTCATATTTTTCAGATGAGCCCCGCCCTCTAGTAAAGTGCAGTAGCTGGGATGGGGGAGGAGGGTTTGGAAGGGTGAATATCAAGGGAAAGAAAGAAAGCAAGAAAGAAAAAAAATGAAAAAAGCTTGCTTTTTTTAAGATTCACTCAGATACCTGCCATATATGCCGCAGATTATTTATGAATAAGTAACAAATGTAAATTTAGACTATCCTCATGGAAGCAGGCTTTATATTAGAATGGCAATATTGTTTTGGAATGCTTCACGTAACTGCATGGAAGCCTTGTTGGCAAAAATATGTATACATTGAGGTGGGCATGATCATGCATGCATACCCATGCGCAGATGCATTTGTACATATATATATATATATATATATATATATATATATGGATCCAGGACGTTTGATCGAATGATCAAATGTCCGAATCCATTAATCACGATTATACTTGCGCGAAAGTGCTTTTCACCGAAGAAGGACTTTCTCATAGCTATGTCTGTTGCCGAGGTCGTACTATGGTGCGGATAAGGAAAACTTCCCTTTTCCCCACTGTAGCATAGTCTCGGAGGGAGAATATTAAAATAGGGGGGTGTGGGGGGCACAGGTAGTGTTTTTCTTTTTTTTTATTGACACTCTTTAACGAAAGTGCTTTTTCGGTTAAAGTGCCTTCGTTAAAGTGTGTTCGGTGATTATGGATTTGGACGTTTGATCATTCGATCAAACGTCCTAGATCCATATATATATATATATATATATATATATATATATATATATATATGTGTGTGTGTGTGTGTGTGTGTGTGTGTGTACATATAACGATATGCACATATAAACTTAGCATGGGTGCAGGGGGTACTACAACATTTAGTGATGACACACACACAACAGTCTTCAGCATTTGTTCTATACACTCAATATGTTATTTCTACAATAATCTGCTTTCTTCCCTAATGCCTAAATCATTGTAAATGCAAGAAGACAGGGAACCTTAAATGATCATGCACACAAAGAAAAAAACACCAGCCCAACCTGGGTGCACTTGGGAAGTGAGGAGAGCTGGAAAGGTCATATCTGAACAACATCACCTGTAGCACAATGCAATAAACTTGGGTAAATTATCTCACTAGGTTCACAATGCATTAGTAAGAATATAAATACGTGTGTGTGTGTGTGTGTGTGTGTGTATTTTGTATTTATCAGTCATAGGCAAAACAAATTATGAATTTATAGGCTTAAATACTATTCTTATGTATAGCTATTTTATTTTATCACTTTATTTATTGGTTAGTTCCAAAAGGGTCTCTAGAGAACCATCTTTCAGGGCAAATCAGGGAAAAGGAAATTAAGAGGTTTAGTGTGAGTCACATATCATACGAATGGGCCAGATGGGATTCAGCCTTAGTTTTCCATTTTGCAACTCTCTCTCAGCCACTCTGCTGTATTTTGTTGTTGTTAATAAAAAGTAATACATCGACCAAACAGGAAAAGAGTTAGCTTCATCATGGTGTGTGTGTGTATTTATAGAAATGGGCTGTCAGAGAAGGAATTTCTCTGTTCAGCTGGCACTGCTTCATTAAGATGGGTTTATGTCACTGTTCCCAAGGTGTTAATGCATTCTAGCTTAAGCCAAAACAAAAGAGAGGTCAGAATGCAAAAGCAGTGATTCAGCCTTCAGCCACTTGATACACAATATTCTTATAGGGGTCCAGTTGGATCCTGGAATCAAATCTTTTTCAGGGAGGTGTGTGTGTGTCGTGCATGCGCATGCGTGCGTGTGTGTGTGTTGTGCGTGCGTGTGTCTGCGCGCACGCGTGTGTGCGTGCATGTGTGTGTGCGTGCCTGTGTGTGTGTGCGTGCGCGCGTGCGTGCATGTGTGTGTGTGTGCGTGCGTGCCTGTGTGTGCATGCGTGTGTGCGTGCATGTGCATGCGTATGTGCGTGTGTGCGTGTATGCGTGTGTGTGTGCGTGCGTGTGTGTGCACACGTGCGTGGCTATCATCGCATTCCATCACTACCATTCCACTTGTTGGCACTATATTATATAGAGCCTCTACATGTAAGCAGTGTAACTAGAGAAAGCACTTATGGAAAATTTTCCTGCATCACTCCTGAAGGGAGTTCCAGTTTATTACCTTATTAAAAAAAAAAAAAAACTTTAGTGTATGGTGTTGCCATCTAGCAGAAATGGAAACAAAGAAAAAAATATTAAAAATTACTGCAGTCTATTTGTTCAGACATTGAAAACTTCAAGTCAGTCATTTAATGTACTTTGCCTGTGAAAAGTTCTTGCTCCATGTTTATATTTATGCAATCATTTTTATCACTAACCATTTTAGGGGGCCTAGTAATTACAGATGTATTCTTATTCAGAACAAGGTGCTTATTTTTCTGGCCTTCTGGTCTGATTTAATTCACACAGAGTTCTGTATATTTCAGTATCCTAGTTTGATAAATACACTTATAGAATTCACTATATCAACATAAAACAAGGGTAAGCTGGTCTGTCACTCTAATGAATGGGCTGTATGACTAGTGCCATAAACCACATGTGAGCTGCAGCTAGGTTTTATTGCTGTTTACATTATTTCTTACAAAACCATACAACAAGCATACTACAAACACAGTTCTTTGTTAAAAGATGAGCCTAACAATACCTAACTTGCCACTGTTGTGGAGGATTAGTTGCCATAAACAGGAGCATAACACAGCAGCAAATATGACATTTCATCTCAGTTTTGCTATGCAATGCACAACAAACTCGTAAATCACTTTAGAATGGAAACTGTATTTCTCTTTGGAGTCATTATATGACTGTTACGACATTAACAAAAATACTTGCTACTTTTTCCCTTTTCTTGCAGATTCTAATGTTCAGGCAACATTGTTTTTCCTTCAGTCCTCTTGATACCATTATTGTAGCATCCTGCCATATCCTATGATTTTTGTATTTGTAATCCCCTGAAGCTAGTCTCCTGTCCTAAAGTAGGACAAGACCAGAATTTAAAGGACTATTGTGATCTATGGGGTTGTTGAAATGATGTCTTTATAGGCAACTGCAAAGATTTTGAAGGCTAGAGTCATCGTGACCCGAACAGTATTTGCATTTTTTTATTTTTATTTTTATTACCAAAATGTTGGAAATAAAGATGTGCACATATATATATAGCCCTACACTTTGCACAGCCTTCCTGTGAGTATTTATCTGTTGCCACTTCTGATCATACAAGTAACAGCTGCAAAGATGACCATTCACTTCTGTCTCTTTAAGTCTGTCAGGACATCCTCTGGCATGTTTCACAAATTGCACCTTCCCCTCAAAAGCCTGTAGTGAATCAAACTGGCATCCATGACAGTGAAATTCTGTGGCACAGTCAGAGAACTGTAAACAGTATAGTACAATTGCACAACAGATAGCATTGCTGTCTCACAGTGATTGCTTCTATTTTTCAGTTCATGGCAGGGGTGTCTTCTGCATGGATATTATTATGTTCTTTCTGTTTTTTAGCCAATGATGCCAGTTTTCTCCTGTACCAAAAGGTATAAGGTTAGGTAAATTGGCAATGCTGAAATGTACCCTACCCCTTTTCACTATATGAGTTTGTGCAGTTCTTGCAAATGCCTTATATTCTAACTGGTGTCAAGGTACTTTTGTCATATGCTTTTTGGGATAGATTCTGTTTTCAGATATGAAAATGGGTAGCATTTACATGACAAATACCAATATTTTTTACAGGGATTTCCAAATGTAGCTTTGCAGAAGTCTTTTCATTCTTCACAGTAACTTGTGCAAATGAGTCAACTGAACACACACAATGCTAAGTGATGGCCACTGTAGCTTATGTATATTAGTATTAATGTTGGTTAGTGCAAACCCCTTCCCAGCTACTTGGTTCCGAGAAATCTTCAGATCCTCTGTGTTAGCAGCCCATTTACTTGCTCAATGGCCTCCTCTGGGCTGTTACCAGTGGTCCTTTTACTAGTAGTGCCTGCATAAATGAACCGCATAAATGGACAAACTGTACTGCATAAATGAACACACACCTCCAGTTCAGGAATCTGCTCTGCTGATTACAGACTTCTTTTGCCCCTTTTGGGATGTTGTTGAAATGAAAACCGCTCTTGTTGCTAATGGTATCCTCTCTGACTGATCAATAAGCAAATATAGCAATTACAGCTTCTGATGATAAGGCCAGATTTGATTGCAGTTACCTATATTTTTTAGTAAATAAAATATGTTCCACAATTAGAAGTCTCCCTAATGTTGGAGGGGCTGCTCCACATATACGCATGCACAGAAAGTTTTTTAGCCTGCATAATTCCTTGGTGCCTTTAGTGGCCTATACCTTCAGAAGGTACACTGTGCAGAAGTATTTGTCTCAGTGCCACATCTTCATAAATGTCCCCACCAATGGAGCCTATATCCTAAAAGAATCAATAACTTGTTACCAGATTTTCACTTATTATCCTGGTACCTGCAACACCCTCACCAAATATGTTTATTGTATGCAGGAGTGCTATAGTAGGTACATGACTAATGTGGCATGCTTTGTGCTTCTGCTCACTGGTATCCATACACATGGCTCCATGCCACAGTACAGACATACTTCTTCACCTGGTATTTAATAGTTTGCTAATTTTCTATATGCTGGCAACACTGGAATACCATCTTTTAGAGGCATGAGTGGTTAACACTTCGTATATATACAGTGAAACAGTCTTCCTTTCTAAGTATTTATTTATTTGACATTTGTTGACCGGGATAGTCCAACTGAGCAGAAGCCCTTTTTCAGAGGAGGCCAAGGGAGTAAAGCTGTACAGTAAGACAAGAAAAAGCATTATACAAAAAGTTGAAAAAAGCAATAAGTATACGTAAAACAGTTTAACAGTATATCAAAAGTAATCATATGCATTAAGCAACACATTTCCAAATTTCTTTGGGAGATGCCCTCATTTACTTGCATGATTAGCCAAAGTTATGTTTCCTGAGTTTTTCTGCAGTAGCTAGCTAAAAAAAAGTTGTCTTATATATCTGTAGCATCTCTGGTTTGAGTATTCCATGCTTGTATGAGTAAAAGTATTTGGCTGCATTTAATGCCAAAGAGGGTTTTATCTGCATCATGGTGGCTCTTGCTGGTAGAAGGCATTTTAATAGTAATAGGAGCAGGGGCATTTAGTGTCATTACTGAGAAATATAGGCTGTTGGGAATTTCAGGGACAGTAATGGGACATGGAAATAGTATTACAAATAGGACACAGAAAAAATGAGAGGTTTAACAGCAGTAACACTGACTTTTTTTAAATTTTATCTGTAAATTATTTGTATTTTCCCACAGCCTGGATGTAATTTATATTTCTGTTAATGTAGTGGGGGAGTGACAAGGAAATGACAAAGGAATGGCATATTATAAAGTGAAACAAAAGTCAGGAAACCACTCACTTAAGTAGTTTGTACAAGTAATAGTTAAATAATAGATTAAAGTCAAAGATTTCCACTGTTATCAATGTGGTTCAGAATGCAGGTATGCCATGAAGAATATCTCAAGCCACCAAATCAGTGTGACTGTTGTGGATGTGGCAAGAAGAATGTCTCATACCACCAAATCAGTGTGACTGTTGTGGATGTGGCATGAAGGATATCCCATACCACCAAATCAGTGAGACTGTTGTGGGTGTGGCTTGAAGAATATCTCATGCTACCAAATCAGTGGAACTGTTGTGGTTGTGGTATGAAACATGTCTCATACCACCAAATCAGTGTGACTGTTGTGGATGTGGCATGAAGAATATCTGAAATCACCAAATCAGTGTGACTGTTGTGGATATATCAGGAAGGATGTTTCATACCACCAAATCAGTAAGACTGTTGTTGTGGATGTGGCTTGAAGAATATCTCATGCTACCAAATCAGTGGAACTGTTGTGGCTGTGGCATGAAGCATGTCTGATACCACCAAATCAGTGTGACTGTTGTGGGTGTGGCATGAAGAATATCTCATACCACCAAATCAGTGTGACTGTTGTGGATGTGGTATGAAGGATGTCTCATACCACCAAATCAGTGAGACTGTTGTGAGTCTGTCTTGAAGAATATCTCATGCTACCAAATCATTGGAACTGTTTTGGCTGTGGCATGAAGCATGTCTCATACCACTAAATCAGTGTGACTGTTGTGGATGTGGAATGAAGAATATCTGATACTACCAAATCAGTGTGACTGTTGTGGATGTATCATGAAGGATGTCTTATACCACCAAATCAGTGTGACTTGTGGATGTGGCATGAAGAATATCTGATACCACCAAATCAGTGTGACTGTTGTGGATGTGGCTTGAAGAATATCTCATGCTACCAAATCAGTGGAACTGTTGTGGTTGTGGCATGAAGCATGTTTCATACCACCAAATTAGTGTGACTGTTGTAGGTGTGGCATGAAAAATATCTCATGTCACCAAGTCAGTGTGACTGTTGTGGATGTGGCATGAAAGATGACTGATACCACCAAATCAGTGTGACTGTTGTGGATGTGGGATGAAGAATGTCTCATACTACCATATTCTCTAACTAACATTTTAGGTAAATTGGCAGATCTAATTTTTGATGACTTGATGTAATATTGCTACTACAACTAGTATGTCTTAAAGAACATGTTTGTTTTTACACTTTTTTATAGTGCTCCCTTTTCAACAATGACTTGCAAGCACTGTATGGTTATGTGACTTGTTTAGAGTCACAAAGTTTGTAATTAAAAACTGAAGGAATCAAACCGGAAATACAAAGGGATACTAATTAATAGCTCATGCCTTAACCGTCTGAGCTAAACTGCACTTTTGGGTGGTTTAAGAAGCAATTGCTATTCTTCCTGCACTCATGATGGATTTGTTGGCTACTAGTAGATTTGCTTAGGTGATTGTAATTGCTTTCCAGATACTTGGTGTCTCATTGTATAACTTTGCTTTCTGTACTGACCCGAGGTCTTTCCTAGAAAAAGGATGTCTGTAGTCAGCTAAGTAGAACTACTCAGTCAATAAATGAACAGATTTACAAATTTAAGCTCCAAACTGCAGTGAATTTGTTTTATTATTATACAAACAACAAAAAGCAACAAAATCAGAAATAACTGCTGTTAAATAGGCATGACTTTCTTTGCTTAACAAACTAAGCATTGTCTTGGGAGGCTTCATACATCAGGAGTGCACATAAATGCTTATGTCATTTAAATAATTTGCAGACAGCTGTTTATATTAAAGACAGAGCTTGATTAGTGAATATATAAGCATATGTACTTCATGGCTCAAAGGAGCATATAGCAGTAAAACAGAGCAAATATAAAAATGAAAAAGCATACTTTACAAATCATAAGCGTTATGATTCACACTTAGGAATTTACTGCCATAAAAATAATCTAATTTAATTTTATCTGTATCATTAAGTCCAGGCGTTTTCTATGTACACTGTTTCATAATTTTCTGAGCTGAGAATTACTTTTATGTGATCTTTTAACAACAGTTATTGTTTTCCCTTTATAAAATGGACAAATGGGAAAACAACCATATTTGCTTTGAATGCAATCTGTTGTATAACAGAAAGTTCTTTATATAATAATGTTAGACAACATGTAATCACCATTCATATTTATTAATTAATTACCAACTTATTTACTTTTGTTAAGCAGGTGGGTCCATTGATCACCTTTGACCTTTCACACATATTACACAGCCAATAGGGCATGGGCATACAAGTTGTTGTTGTTGTGTCTTTCGGCTTTTCCCGGTTAGAGGTCACCACAGCGGAACTCAGGTCAGCTAATGATTGGCAGTAGATTTTTATGTGCCGAGTTGCAAGCCCTGACGCACAACCTTCAACGAAGGTACGCCCAATCATGCATGTCTCCACACAGAAGACGCTCTAGCTGAGAATCAAGTATGGGAACTAATAAGACATACATTTTCAGTAACATACACAAACTGGCGATGCAGATAGTTCAGCAAAAATCTGCAGTGCAGTAACTGGAGTAACACTACAGATTTAAAGTCTGTATTTTCTTAGTTCTTGCATGAGAAAAAAGATTGCTATCATTGATGACCTGCATTTTTTAAAGGTACAAATTTCATGGCAGAGGGGTAGTTAAACTCGATTAACACTTGCCAAGCTAAATTTATAGTTAGACCATATCCTTTAACTCTTAAGTTTAGAGTGGCAGGTTGAGTGACAAAAGCTTGGGAAGAATCTTTCCCTACTCTCGGGCTTAAACTGCTTGACTTCTTCTAAGGGTACTATTCAAATGAGAAGCTTTCCTTAAATAGAAGTTTATTTATCACGTCAACTGTAGGTACAGGTCATCTTTGTAACTTCTCAAAACATACACTGTAGTTCTTTCATTTGCTGCCTGTTGACCGGTATTGTAGTGTTATAACCAAGGAAGCAGTTGTTGATACTGATGGAAAGACTCAGCTGTAGTGTCATCAGTGATTTAGTCTAGGCAATGCAAGCTTATAAGAACAGTATCAAACAAATCTAGTGGTAGTTTAAAAAAAACAACTGCAGTAGTTCTTCCATTTTTGTACTCCTTACGGTTCTGCTTAGTAAGTCAACATTCTCTGGATTTTTTAATGAGGTAATTTGCATATTATTCTGCTTGTTAGCAGGTAGAGAGGGGAGCCTGTAGAAGTTCAGCACAGATAGCTCCATTGGTGCATAATGAGGACAGTGTCATCTATATAAAAGATTACTGCAAACTCCATGTGCTTGATGCCTAATATTATAATGAATATGTTTAACACGTAGGGCCCCAGCATAGAGACCTGACAAATACCTGAGGTGTGAAAGTTGGACTGGATACAGAGATTGCTGCAGTGTCACAAAGAAGGCCCTGGCACCAAAGCAGTTAGGGAGCCATTAAATGGCACAAAAATTACACCTGTTCAGTATTAATTTTGTAAGATGAAGCTGAAGACCATAAAAATGTTGACAAATTCTGCTGTTGCCTGGAATCATTCATTCGTATTGATAAATAACTTATTGGTGATGCAAGTAAGGGCAGATGCACAGCTATGTCCAGCTCTAACATCCTGATATTTAGATGCAAGGAGTCTAGATTGGCTGATGTGATTCATACATGCATATTCAGTATTCTTGCCATATGTTTTATAAACACGGGCAAGATGAAGAGTCATCTGCAGGTGTCGATGTTCACAGGTTAGTACTAGGCTAGCTGCCCTTTGTGGGACATTTTAAGCCTAGCCAATTTCCCTTTCAAAGGTGAGAATCAAACCCTGTATCGTATGTCTCTGAGACAATCACCTTAACTGTTATACCAAACTCCCGCCAAGCTAACAAGACATGATTATCTACCCTTTCCCACAGGGGCATATCAGTTCTAAACAACAGGTTAAAGGTCTAGGCTAGTGACCCTGTAGTGTAGAGGCAACCATTTTTGAGAATGCAGGACAAATGTCGTCAAGTTCTGGTCGTCCTACCACTAGCAGGGATAGTAGACTGCAGGGCTAGCAGAGACTTATTAATAACCTCACCTCCTACTCTGTTAACAAAAGAGTCATGGTTATTCGTGAATCACATCCTCAATCACAGCTGATCAAGAACACACCTTCTTATAAAACACCTGGATGAGCTGAAACAAGCATTTTTATAGAGGGTCAAGTCTCTGCACCAACCCTGTGAGAAGGGGAGGGCTTTACCTCTCACACCCCACTTACTATTATTAACTCTGTGATTGCACAAAAGTGGGGAAAGGAGAAACTCCCTTGTATAGTGCACAGTGGTTTCACAGAATCTGCAGTCCTGCAGTACCTACGACATAATAAGATGATCTGTGAGCAGATGCAAAGTCCAAGAAATGTGATGAAACAGGACACAATCAACACTTATAGGAAAGCCACCTTAATCTGTCCCCTACACATTATATTACTCGTACTCAACTGCATCAACAGGTAATACAGCTCAAGTCCTTCAATCAGTAATAAAACTACATTTCGGACATAGTGCAACAAATTTAAATATCACAACAGAACTTTCTGGTAGAATAACAAGTTACAGCAGCAATTGCTGACTGATCTATCATTACACTGGCTTCTGAGCATCAATCTCTTTTGCTGGCGTCAGTCTAAATAATAAATAACAAAGTATATCAATCAAAATGATTACTTTCTTTGTTAACAAAAATGGTATTTCGTTTTTAAATTAAAGATAGCAAAATCAGATATGCAACTACTGCCATTTATACCTTTAAACAAAATCATCAATGACAAAAAAATAAAATACATGTAATTGCTGTCTTCAGTTGCTGTTTTATTAAGTGCATCTTCGCATGATTCTAGTTCTGTATTGAGTAGAATTTCTACAGGAATTTAAATGTATTAATTTATGTGCAAAATACTCCTTATATCACCAGTGGGGTCCTGCAATAAATTTCAAAGGTATGTGACCTGACATTGAAAGCTGCAGTTTTGTATATTTCACCTTTAAATCAAAATCTTTGAGAATAAATTATTTCCAAGACTGTCTGAAATGCGCTGCCCAGGATTGAGACACCCCTGTTGGTGGAAAAACAACAGTTTGCTGTCTTAGTTCACTGGAGAGAATGTTTCACTATTCATTCAAAAAAATATCCAGTAACTTGACAGTATGTCCCATATTTTGTATTAAATTTGGCATTTTCTTGCAGGACGATGATTCCTTTTGTTTATATTACAGTAAATCATCATTTGTCATGACCTATACTTTTGAGCTGACTACAGGCTATTTATCTACATCATATATTGTCTCTATAACAGGAAGTACCACTTGCCCTCTGGCACTGGGGCTTAGAAATAGTTTTTACTATGATATGGGTGGTAACCATCAACTATTTGTGATGAATTGTATATCTACAGCTTCACTGCAAATCTTTCATTACAGCCCTGTCACTTGTCTTTACAAGCACATCATCCAGAAAATCAATCTTATCAGATTCACGGTAGACTGTAAAATGGAATTCAAAGGTGTTTTATAAATAAAAGTTAAGCAGATTTCAACATTACCCATCCAAAATAACCTGATGTCATTTAAAAGCATTGCTGTATGTTGAGAAGGGGGAAATGGTTGAAATCCATATTAAAGAACAATACTGCTAAAAATGCAGAAAGAAACAATCGTACATTGCAGCAAATGCAGTCCCTCTTAATTTCCTTTATACCATCTATGTAGGTAGCTTTATTATTTTGCAAAGTAAAGCATTTGGGAATATAACCCCCCCCCCCCCCCCCCAAAAAAAAAAGAGAATTTGGTGCTTTGTGAAGATTAGTTTGTTGATCACAGGTTCTAAGCTACAACGATGTAGATTTTTTAAAAATCTATATAGATAAATAAATAATCTTGTTCCAGAGGACCCCTTTTGGCAAGGACCTGTAAGAAGTTAAAACAAAAACAAACTGATAAACAAGAGAAAATTATATTGATAAAGGTGAGAAAAATGAATAAACGTAAGAAGCAATATATGTGTGACACAGATCGATGAATTAACAAACAAGTGCACCTGAAGTAAAGAAATGAAATATTAAAACAACAAAATAATCAGTTTGGGGGCAGTTGGATAACAAAGTTTCAAGCAAGTAAGAATAACAGAAAAATAATAAATGAAAAGGAGTGAAAAGAGAGCAAAAGGAATTACAATTTTCAAGAAACTGGTGAAGAGGATTAGTGATGAGAAAAATAGGGAATCTGGGTGTATTTTAAGATGAAGAGTAGATGAATGATTTTGGTTTACAAACAGGCAGTGAACATGCTAAGTATTAAGGAGTTATGAGGAAGAAAACGGTGTCTAACCATTTTACATCAGTGTAGCACTCCGCTACTCTGTTATAAGTAGCTGTCACGTTTGTGCACTGTGGATGTATTGTTACTTAGATGTAAACTAAATCCACAGTGATTCTGCTACAGAGACATTGCTATGTAGGACTATACATACAGCAAATGGATTTCTCAGAGCTGTATGTTTTGAAAGATGTGACGCTATTAAACATTTGTCTTATCACAGTAAAAGCCTGATTTAATATTAAATGTAATTTGTTAACATTCCACCTAGGTCTGGTCTTCCTGTAGCTATGTATATAGGTTTGTTAACATTCCGCCTAGGTCTGATCTTCCTGTGGCTATGTATATAGGTTTGTTAACATTCTGCCTAGGTCTGATCTTCCTATGGCTATGTATATAGCTTTGTTAACATTCCACCTAGGTCTGATCTTCTTGTGGCTATGTATATAGGTTTGTTAACATTCCATCTAGGTCTGATCTTCCTATGGCTATGTATATAGGTTTGTTAACATTCTGCCTAGGTCTGATCTTGCTGTGGCTATGTATATACATTTGTTAACATTCCGCCTAGGTCCAATCTTCCTGTGGCTATGTATATAGGTTTGTTAATATTCCACCTAGGTCTGATTTGTTGTGGCTATGTATATAGGTTTGTTAACATTACGCCTAGGTCTGATCTTCCTGTGGCTATGTATATAGGTTTGTTAACATTACGCCTCGGTCTGATCTTCCTGTGGCTATGTATATAGTTTTGTTAACATTCTGCCTAGGTCTGATCTTTCTGTGGCTATGTATATAGGTTTGATCTTCCTATGGCTATGTATATAGGTTTGTTAACATTCTGCCTAGGTCTGATCTTCCTGTGGCTATGTATATAGTTTTGTTAACATTCTGCCTAGGTCTGATCTTCCTGTGGCTATATATATATAGGTTTGTTAACATTCCACCTAGGTCTGATCTTCCTATGGCTATGTATATAGGTTTGTTAACATTCTGCCTAGGTCTTATCTTCTTGTGGCTATGTATATAGGTTTGTTAACATTCTGCCTAGGTCTGATCTTCCTGTGGGAGTCTACTTCATTTGATCGACAGACCATTTGATCGAAACCCATTTAATCGAAATTTCATTTGATCGAAAACCAGTGTTCAAGGCAAATAACAGGGATTTGTCCCCCGCCCCAATGTCGTGCAACCCTGGAGTTGGTATATATAGTTGGGGGGTGTGGGGCACAGCCCCCACATTGAGGGGTGTGTAGGGCAAAGCCCCCCACCTATTTTCATTTAAAATGTGTACTTTTTGTTTTATTGTCTTCTTTTAAAGGAAACTAGGTGGGGGGGTTTCGCCACCCACATGCCCCAATGTGGGGGGCTGTGCATCCCCTTACTATATATACCAACTCCAGGGTCACACGACATTGGGGAGGAGGACAAATCCCAGTTTTATGCCTTGAATACTGGTTTTCAGTCAAATGGGTTTTGATCAAATGGTCTGTCGATCAAATGAAGTAGACCCTTCTATGACTATGTATATAGGTTTGTTAACATTCTGCCTAGGTTTGATCTTCCTATGGCTATGTATATAGGTTTGTTAACATTCCACCTAGGTCTGATCTTCCTGTGGCTATGTATATAGGTTTGTTAACATTCTGCCTAGGTTTAATCTTCCTGTGGCTATGTATATAGGAGGCATTATCTGCCTAGTACTTCTGGTAGTTTTGCCGTTACTTTATTGCCACATAATCCAGCTTTGGTCATGACCCTGAATGATAACTCTGCCTGTGTTAGAGATGGCCTTCAGAGGGATGGATAAACCATGA
Source organism: Protopterus annectens (assembly GCF_019279795.1). NCBI lineage: Eukaryota > Metazoa > Chordata > Ceratodontiformes > Protopteridae > Protopterus > Protopterus annectens. Next base: position 1,099,243,183 of record NC_056743.1, read on the forward strand.
TGGCCCTTTGATGCTTTCATGATAGCTGCCTTTTGTAACAAGTGATGACAATGTGTCACCTGCCAGGTAAGTACAAAAATTCTATCATGATGTCACCACTGAGGGACAAGTATCACTCCCTGCACAATGAGGCAGACATGCATAAAAAGAGACTGCTTTCTCAACCACAGTGCAGGATGTAGCCCGAAGGTACTTAATCCGGCCTAGTCACCCAGTATTCATTTTTTAGCAATGAGGAACAGCACCAAATGACTTATTGCTGAGCACTGTCTGCCAGTTGATAGAGCTCAGATGTCAACATTTTAATCAGTGCGCTATCCGTAAACTGATGGAGTAGGATCCAATTACAAAAAAAAGTTTGTCTATTGAATATGTTCAGGCTGAGAAAATTTTATTTATTTATTTAACACATTTGTTGACCAGGAAAGTCTGACTAGGACAGACTCTATTTTCAGCAGAGCCACGGGGAGAAATGCTCCAGATGGCATCTATATCATATTATCCCAGGGAAAAAATTTGCTGCTCCGCAAAAAAAAAAAAAGTTTATATACAAAATGTAGTGGGGGGCTCCCCCCCGACATCCACACTCCCCTCTACCTAAATATATCAACTCCAAGATCGCACCATAGTGGAGGAAATGTCAAAGTCCCGAAGATGGCCCACTGATTTTTTTCCCTGTGAAAAAAATCGATGTTCTGTGACTTCGCTTTTTTCTGCTTTCAACATTATCAGATTGATGAAAGAGCATCCGCTCTTTTCATTGGGTGATAATGTGATATAGACCCTCCAAATGAATGTCTTTGGACTGGTGGGAGGAAACCGGAATACCTGGAGGAAACCCACGCAAATGCAGGGAGGACATGCAGACTCCGCACAGAATGTACCCCAGCAGAGAATCGAACTAGAGAACCTCTTGCTGTGAGGCGACAACGTTAACCACTCCACCACTGTGCCACGCAATCATTCCCTCCAGTAGAGCTCTTTTGAGTGTGTACCTTTAACCCCTAGTGGGCGTGGCTTCAGCATTTAAAAATTTAAGTTATCACCTTACATTTTTAACAAATACCCATTGACAGAGGTCATATATCAATACAACTGTGTTTGCTATCATGTATGCTTCAAGATAAAATTTTCCAATACCTTGTATGTAACATGGTTTTGGAATTATTAATGCAAATATGAACAGGCAATATTTGACGCCTAGAGGAGCAGTAGGATGTAACTGCAGAAACGCCTGGAGACGTCACTCGGCTGTAATGAGTTAATTCACATGTGTGAGGCAATTCCACACCTCCAGGAGTAGACTGAAGTCTTTCTATAGACCTAAGCTGCAGTTTTAGTTTTAGGAGGAGTGCTCACTTTCAGAAAGACCCAAGGCTGGCAAAGGGAATGACAAAGGCCGTGTCATGTCATGTGGGCACTTTCCAGTCCAGTGGTCAGTTAGTCAGATGTTTATATTATTTTTAAATAAAGAATTCATTCATAAAACAGACCTCCAAACCCTGATATAGCCTCACAGAGGGACAAATAAGTCTAAAACTATTGTAGAAACCAAGAAGGTGTGGACATATAGTTTCAAAAGGAAGTCAAGCTGGACAGGATACTAAGGCCTGTATCTGACAGGGACATTGACAAGTAGACAAAGAGAAACTGGGAGCCACAGGTAAGTGGGGAAACATGTGGCTGGGTTACAATGGAAATGGAAGTGGAAACTCACAGTGACAAACATATATTTCAACCTCTAAATGGAAGAAATCTGGACAAAATTAAAAGTAATGGGCTAACAAAGATTCCAAATCAGGAACACATTTAAATATTTTTCTTATAAACTTGCAGAAATAATAGGTTTTGCATTACCATGTATTTTCTGAAAGATATAGTCTGAAACTCAAATACATGTCATTATTTAGTGGCTTTAATGCTAATCATTTGCAAGAAAACTAGAAAGTTTATGAGGAGCTGACCTAAATTATGAGGCAAAAAATCTGAATATTCTATGAAAATCTGGACAGTTGAAGTTCTGAACGATATGATATCTGAAACTCAAATGCATGTCATTATTTAGTTACTTCAATCATCAGTCATTTGTTAGAAAACCAAAAAGTTTATGAGGAACAGTCCAAAACTATGTGGCAGAAGTCAGGATATTCTATGAAAATGTGGACAGTTGAGAGATATGGTCACAAAGTAAGTTACTGTCCACATTAGGATTTCTTAAAACAATAAAAGCAAATGAGAAGGATGTTAAAGGTCATTGATTAGTAACTCTGCTTTCCTACAGGAAATATCAAGAAATGCAGTGCCATAGCCAAGGAATCACTGACTTATGCCACAACTATTTGCCTTATAATGCACTGTTGATTGACACTGCACAGTGGTCCATGTCAGTCACTGCAAAGGGGGAGGGGGCTGTCACTTCCCAGAGGTGCAGTGATCTCAATGGTGATTATTGGAAGTGTTTCTTATTTAGCACAGCAGGGTAAAGTTATAATCTGTTAATAAGCTTTTTCCTGTAGTTAGATCCCCCCTCACTCTGTTTGCTTGCCATCTATAAGGCAGATTATAAATCTTTGGTCTTATTTTGTTTGGTTACATGGAAGATGTATGTGGGAATAGTTATACAGAGTCATATATTCCTTCAGTGCTGCTTTCTCCTGTGTAGCCATTATCCCTTTGTCAGTACCATTTTTGTATTGTGTAATGCCATTGAATGGTCATTTCTGGTACACAATGTTGAACGTTTATCCACCTTCAAATATGTACACTCACTTCATCTTCACTGGGTCCCTTAACTAGTGTTGCAGTCAGAAAGTGGCATACCTACCTCTTTCTGTAGTTTTAACAACTCTGAGCTGCTAAATAACTGCTTCTGTTGTCATAATTTTCAGCTGCTTTAGCCGTGCTTTCAGGAAATCATTTTCTAGATTACCATGGCAAAGCTGGGCATTACTGTATCTGTTGCCCCTTGGGATTCCTACAGTATGGTTTACATTCCCACAGTTCTGTGTTGAGGTTTTAAATGCTTATGGAGTGCTTATCTTATTTGTTTTGTCCAGGTAATAGGCATTATAAAGATGATTTGTTTAGGCCTACCATGGGGGAATTTGCTAGGCTGATACATGGGCAGTTAGTCGAAAAGTTTATTTATCTTATTTATTTATTTCCAGTTTGATTACCGGGGAAGTCCACTGGGTCAACATGGCCCATTTTCAGTTGAGGCTTGGGGAGAAAAGCTCCGAGAATGCATTAAAAAGAACAATTTACATACAGGATTTAAAGAAATACAAGCTAGGTCTGAGAATGCATTTGCAGTTTACAAATATTATAACAAGAGGTACCTGTAGTACCAGAAACAATTCTGTAGATCTCTATATTTACAATATTTACAAGTTTTGTTGAGCAAAAATAGCTGTAGGAGTAGGAGAGGTAAGGAGAGGAATAAACAGCAGGAGAGTGCAGGGAGATTTGATAGAGATGAAAGAGTGTGTCTGAGGGAGGTACATGGGGATTATGTGCCAGAAATGGGAGACTCTTAAGGCTTGAATTGATCGATACTTAAGTAAGGAGAGGTTATGTGCTGAATGGGGGATACTCTTAAGGCTTAAGGTAATCAGAGCTTAAGTAGGGAGTAGACAGGGGCATTTTCATTTAGTAGACAGGTGTATGAAAAGCTGGGCTTTGAAATTTTCATAGTTTTGGGTGCTTCTTAGTGATTGAGGAAGGGAATTCCATTTTTTGCCTAGAGCATAGGAGAGGAGCAGTTGGCCAGCGGGATGTTTGGGTTTATGGATAGCTATTAAGTTCTGATGTTTAGATCTAAGGGTTCTGTTGGGTATATATGGGGGGAGGATATTATTTAGAGCAGGGCATTTTGTAGGCTGAAATATGAGTGTATGAGCTGTAGAAAGTTGTAGGTAATCTAGGTGGTTTGGAAGTTCTAGCCAGTTCAGGGTTTGTAGGGTGAGGCAGTGGTGAGTGGAATTTTTGGATTTGGAGGCAAATTTAGAGATTTTACTGTAGCAACCTTCTAGTTTGGAGGTAATGGAGGAGGACAGGTTGGTTAGGAGTGGAGCACCATATAGTAAGGAAGGAAGGAGAAAAGTAGAGGCTAGAGCTTGTCTAGTGGAGTTGGAGAGAAATTGATAGTTTCTATACAGCATACCTAGCTTTTGGTGGGTCTTTTTAATGTTCTGTTGTACATGTAAATCGAACTTTAGGTGTTCATCAACTGTTATACCTAGCAGTTTAGCGGGTGGGACAACTTCTATAGGTGTATTGGTTTGGCTAAGGATTTTGAAATCATTTTTATTGAAGGAATAGTTCTTAGTGGGAGGGAGTAGTAGAAATTTGGATTTGCTAGCATTAAGAGAGAGGTGGTTTTGGTGCATCCAGTTTTCAGTTTTTGAGAAGGCAGTTTGGGTTTTAGAGAGCAATTCAGAGAGGGTAGAGGCAGAGCAGACTAGGTTTAAGTCATCTGTGTATTGAATGATTTTGGTGTCAGGAATAGCAGTGTGAAAGTTATTTATGAAGATGTTGAATAGCATAGATCCAAGGATGGATCCCTGTGGGACACCAGTGGGGGTGGGTAAGAAGGAAGAGATGGAGTTTTTCCATTTGACAGCTTGAGATCTGTCTGATAGATAACTGGAGAACCAGGATAGAGTTTTAGGGGAGATGTAAAGATTTGAGAGATGACAGAGCAGATGGTTATGGGAGATAGTGTCAAATGCTTTGGACAGATCTAGAAGAACAGTAGAAACTAGCTGTCCTGAATCACGGGCTTGGTTGACAGTATCTAAGAAAGAAATGAGGGCGGTTATGGTGCTGTGGCCGGGGCGGAATCCATGCTGAGTAGGTGTGAGGAGATTGTTTTGGGTCAGGAATGGCATAAGTTGGAGGTGGATGCACTTTTCAAGGATTTTAAAAATAGGGGATAGTTCCCTCTCATCTTGCACAGGAGGCCCAAGTTTTTCATCTGTAGGCTTCTGAGAGACTTTCTTGGCATAGGAAGGTCTAAATATGGTTGCCACAGTGATCATGGACCACCACACATTACTATCAACTATGAAGATACAGAGTTATAGTCTTGAAGTTAAAAAATGCAGCTTAGGCTCATAGCTTTGAAAATACGTAAATGCTGACCCCTGTTTTCATGAGCTGACTCCCAGCCAACACTTCTAGTCCACTTTACTAAACGTCAGTCTGGCATTATGCCAGATTCTCTGAGTCCTTTCACTACATCTACTTGAGGTTGCCAGGGATAGACACAGCCAGATAATGAGGCCAGTATAATGTAGAAGCGTGGCACATGGGTTAATTCAGTTATTGCTCTCCCTTCTTTGATTCCAGCAACTAGATAACTTACCTTACCCAGAGCAGTGAAATGATCTGTGCACCTTACAGAAAGTCTAACAACCAACCAGTCACCTCCTGTAACTCATGGCACAACACCCTAGCAGTTGTTTAATCCAGTGACCATCCCTGCGTACCTAGAACTCTACTGACCCAAAAAATGTTTCAAGTTATAGTCAAGCCATGAAGACAGGTAAATGGCCTTAGAACAAGTGCTGGCTGAGATGTAGTGCAAGGCCTAGGCATGTGCTAAGAAATTACAGTATTTTTTGTTGGTCTTGTGTACTCTTGAATGATGACAAACACAGAGAACTGGCCTATGTATTACTTCATTAAATAAGCAATTCTTTCATTTTTACCACATTTTAACAATGATTTAATACCACTGATTTACAAAGCAGAACATGGCAAAGGGAGAGACAGTATAGTTACCCAACAAAACAAAGATGTGCCACCTGCAGTGTTTGTCTACAGATGAAAAGTCTGAATGGGAGGAGATCGACAAGAATATATTTTATAACATTGTGTGCATATCCGGCCTTAGGCATAGGCCAACTAGGCAGCCGCCTAGGGCGCTGTCCTAGCAGGGGCATTTTTCCAGTATTTCTTTGGTGTAGGTAGACCAGGATGGGGGAAACGGCTGGTGTGGAGGGGCGCAGTGGAGCCCTTTTGCCTAGGACACCAGTTAACCTAAGGCCTGCCCTAATTGTGTGTGTATTTGTGTGGGAGATTGCGAATTTGTACTCCATGTTGCAACATCAGCCTCATTATTCTGTGTATGTACTGGCTTGCAGTCAGCTGCTGAATATGAGATCACTTGCAACCTAGTTGCTCAAGCGTAATTGCTTGACGATGCATATGCTTGTGTGCTGTTGCTCGCTTCATGTAGGAATGATTTGTTTATGTTCTGAGTGTAGTAATTTCAAAGTTTTTCAAGAGTGTGGTGTCTCTCAAGGAAAGAAAAAGGCAGGATTTTATTTAATTATCAATCTCTTAGGTGAGAATAATGAACTAAGTAAAGAAAGGAATATGGTCTACAGGGACACTTGCCCTTCTGGAAAAAAATAAATAAATGCAAATTGCTTGTGTTTTGTGTTGTGCATTTACTCAATTACTTGGCAGCTGCAAGTAGCTGGGTTAGGAGGAAATTTTGTTTTTAGATTGTCAGTGTCCAGCTGTTTTTGCCAAGCAGTTGTATTTCAAGGCATGCAGTCTCCGGAATCAAAGGAAGTCTTACATATACTATAAGGAGTGAGAAGTATGCTAATACAGTGAGAGATAATTCTATTTTTGGATGTAAATGTTAATGGCAACATATTGTATCAATGCTCATAAATCACACAGGTGCTTTGCTTTCTTATATGAAAATAGAGATAAAAAGCATAAGTTTATTGCTGTGATAAGAGCTGAAAAAATCAAACTACTTAAATGCTGCCAGTTGTGTGTTTTGGTAACAAAATGTTCCTTTAACTTACCTTGTTATCGTGTACTGGAATGGGTGATATTTCAGTAAAAATCTGGTGTGATGCAAGTGATGTCTGTACAAATCCACAATCCATTGCCTCCGCTAAGAAATGGCTGCAGATTTATCCCATTCAGCAGTCAAACTGACTCACAAGATGGCTGCTTTCACAAATAACCCTGTAAAAATAACAAAAGAAAGGAATTTTGCTTTACACAGCATTCTGAGCGCTTTCTCTCTTTTCATAGAACTGAACAATTTTTGAGCAAGCCCTCTTTTTTGGGACTACATTTCGGAAATCAAATTAACTGAATTAGAACCTTTGTCCTGGAAAATAACTGATCCAATTATTATTCAAGTTTTTCTCACAATTTGTCTTGTATGACAATTACCAAACAAAGGTATCTCAACACGATAGTATTTAATAGAGTTAACAGTGACGATGCACAGATGACGGCACACTAGATATTAAGGCTAGAGTCAGTATAATGAATATTGCATCTGTTGCAATATATAAATTATAAGTAATGCTTTGTTAAAGATACATTTTAATGTAATCATGCAGATTGAGTATATTTTGAAGAGACTAAGACTTAAGCTATATACATCAGGATCTCTTTCAGCTATGATGAGACTACAAGAAATACAGAATGCAGATTAGAGTCCCTCAAATCTTTTTAAATCAGTACCGTTATAAATGTGATATGCTGGGGTCCTGTATTAGTACACAGATGCTGCAAAAATAAACTTCATGCAACTTGAAGTGCACAGAACCAACAGATGATGTCAGATGAATTAATTTAATCCATCAAGGTCAAATTTGTCCTGAATATGACCCTGCTTGTTAATGTCTGCACATGTAATGCCTCAGTCCTTATCCCAAGCTTTCTTGAATGCTCTTGTTGTTGCCAGCCTCACTGCCTCTTCGATGACACTATTGCATTTTTCCCTTTTATTGTGACCCTATTAAACGTTGTCCATGGAGATTCAGGTTATGGTCTCATGCATTCAGTCTGCATAAGGAGCTGTTTTTTTTTTAATATATTGTATTTGTTTATGAATACATGCATGCTAACATGTATTTTTTATTTATCTGATAACCGAGGACCTTTGAACATAATGTAGTTTATTTACAAAAGCTGCATATTGGTGGTTGTCCATACCAGATTAAATCCATAAATATTCAAGCATACATCAGTACATTCCTATATGTACCTAACAATAACTAATAAAGCACAATAAATATGTACAGTTTTTTTCAGGTGCATGAATGTTTTGAAGTATTCCTACCTATTTTTTTTTTTTCTTTTTGCAAAGTTCATATTCTGCTTCCTAAAGAAAACATTGTATGTCTTCTGATGACCCCCCCCCCCTTCCGCCAAACAGGTTTTGTTAACTCCCTATGATTTACCTTGGGTTTCTTGGTCTACGTCTGTAGGTTCACCCCTCACAGTAGGAGTACATCCACTTAGGCTTCAGCACTGATATACGATGTACAGAGTATGACTAAGATGTCCTTTTTACTACTAAATATATATTACTGACTGACTGATACCTGTGTTCCTTCAAGATCTTTAAGATAATGTGCAGCAACCATCCTTAGGGTGTGTGTGTGTGTGTGTGTGTGTGTGTGTGTGTGTGTGTGTGTGTGTGTGTGTGTGTGTGCGCATTCTAGTGCCATAAAAGTTGGGAACAATTTTGCATGCCATACTTTTTGCTATAGATCTACATATTGGCTAGGTCATACATGCGTGTGTACCTTCTATTACCAGATGCGTTAAAGAAGACTGGTTCTTTGCTGACCTGAGCAGGTCCATGCTTGCAGCTCTCCTAAGCTGCTTAGTTACTTGTTCTATATGTATAGCTCTTAGCTTCTTTGCTCAAGAATTGTGGACAAACTAAAAATAATGGTTTGACAAAGGCCCAAAATCAGGGATAATTTTCAAATATTATTCTAATTCACCTAAAAGGTTAATAGAACTGCAGGTTTTGCATCAAGATCCATTTTTGAACAATAAGAAATAAAGAACTGGCATTACTAACTGACTGCAATCTTCACTGATGTACCAGAAAATCAAAACATTTAAAAGTGACAGGGCAGAAATATGAGGCAAAATCAGGGACATGTTGCAACTCAGGAACAGTTGAAAGGTTTACGTGTAGAGGAATGCTAGTTTTTTTCACAGTATGAAGAGATGTGTGCTTTGCTGATGATGAAACTCAGTCACAATTAAATTTTCCTACTTACATAAGCAAGGACGCTAGCAGCTCATTAACTCTGCAGGTCCAATCTAAAAAAGGCATTCCAGAATAAAACATTATTTGTAAGAAATAACTTTCTTCTTATTTTTTATTTTATTTTAATATTTTTTCACCAGATCAGTACACTGGTCCAAGGCCCTTTTTAGGCATACTCAGGGGTATAATGGCTCATGCAGTATATGTACAGGTGTTCGAACTGAAATTCCTTGAGCATCACTTGCCTAAACTACAAGATGCCAAGGAACAAAATAAAGATTGCTGGTTTCATTGGGAAATCCCTACTGGTGCAATTTATAAATGCATGCCAGCAGTGATTCTCATGTTTGAGAGATTTGCCTCTTCTGTGAGTTGGTCTGACTGTGAAGTTGGTATACAGTTTAAGGGAGGTGTGGCATGACAACAAGGGGTGCCTTGGTTCTTACCCTGTGACAAAAAATGCTTGCAGTTCAAATTTTCAACCTTATAAATGTCAGACATTACTTTTTGATATATTAGTTTCCAGGTGACTCAATAGTGAGGCACACAGATGTCCCACTCACTAGGTTGAATAAGGAGAAGGTAACAGTCAGCTGTCTATCAGGTGCCAGAATCTGACACATAACACATGCATTCAGGTCACTCCACAACAAGTACAAGTATGACTCTGTCATTGTCTATGTGGGTGTGAATGACCTGAGATGGTCTTCCATCGACTACATGAAAAGTGGAGATCTCGGTTTATGTGGCCCAGGCAGGTATGACACTAGCCCTGAGCAGCATCCTAGCATCACCTAGAATGATTTTGCACTACAAACAAAAAATTATTAACTTCAACAATTGGCTAAGTTTCTGCTTATCTGTCTGCTTGGGATGACATGACTGACAGACCTCGATGCTTTGCCAGAGATGGCCTTCATCTTTCAACCCTGGGTTTCTGGGTACTGACTAAGGCTCTTGCCACCCCTGTAGTGCCTTTTTTTAGGTGGTGTTCCAAAGACGAAATTACCACTGTAACAGCTATAAATAAATGCAGTCTGAGGGTCATGCTGCTCAGTGCTAGAAGTCTAAATCTCAAGATGCACTTGCTCGAAGCACTCCTCAAAATGGAGAACATCCACATTTGTGCTGTAACAGAGACCTGGTTTAAAGCGGCAGAAAGCACCCCTGTGCTACCAGGCTATAACTCATTCCACACCTTTTGGCCCCAAAATCTGAACTAAAGCTCCAAAGGCGATGGTGTCTCCATATTCATAAAGGATATGCACACCTCCAGACTAGTAGCCCAGCATAATGCATCTGAGATACTTCAGGTACAACTAACATTGGATGAGATGGCGATCCAGGTCATAGCCTGCTATAGGTCCCCAACCATGTCTCTTGACTCTCACTCCACGTTCATAAGCACCCTGGAATCTATCAAGGTCCAACCCATCACTCTCATACAAGGAGACTTCAACTACCCCTCTATCAACTGGGAAAACTACTCAAGCACCAATACACTGGCCCAACACTTCCTGGAATTCATCAATTCCAATGCCCTGGACCAACTAATTCTGACCCCCACTACAGGAAGCAACATCCTTGACCTGGTTATTACTAACATGAGCACCTGTTGCTCTACACCAATAGTCAATTCCTCCCTGGTCAGATCTGACCATAAACTAATCACCATGAAAATCCACATCTCACCCCCCCCCTAAAGGTAACCACCTTGAAAAACTTCTCCAAAGCTAACGTTGGACTCCTAAAAACAGAGGTGGATAACTTCATGGTACCGATGCCAATAGAAAATAGCTGCATGACTGCTAAATCTTACACCAGTGCACTGTATGAACATGTACATAAATGCATGGAACTAGCCATACCTAACAGAACCAATTTGCTCTCCTCCAAAAAAAGGAAACCATTCTGGTGGTCCTCAGCCATTAATAAACTCTACAACAGAAGGAAAAAAACTGTTGCAGAAAAATGAGAAATCCCAAGACTGGAAAAATGCCCTTATTAGCCTCAACAAAAAGTTGAAATCTCTCATCAAATCCTCTAAAGCCAGCTATGAAGACAGAATTACGTCAGACATTAAAAACAATCACAAAGCCTTCTATAGTTGTGTCAAGAACCTCCATGGCAATACCCAGATTTGCTCTGTGTTACTGCACAATGGTACCTCCTGTACTGAGCCAACAGATGTTGCCAACATACTGGCCGACAGATTCAATGCCAACCTTACCCCTCTCTCCCCCACAAAGGACCAATCACAAAAGAATGCCAGGCACCCAGCATTACTACACCACAGGTTAAAGTTGCATTATCCAAGACTAAGAGTACAGATTCTATGGGACCCGATAATATCCCTGGCTGTGTTCTACATGAACTACAAAGCGAACTTGCACCACATCTATGTGCCCTGTTCAGTCACAGCCTCACCTCAAGCTTTGTCCCTACAGAATGGTGCACTGCTACAGTCATCCCTCTCCATAAAGGGGGAGTGACTACAGACCCTGGGAATTATCACCCCATTAGCCTGACGAGTCTGATATGTAAAGCTATGGAGCACATCATAATGGAGCTGATTAACAAAGATATAGGAAATCTCCAAACTCTGGACCCCATGCAGTTTGGCTTTGTGAAAGGGAGATCATGCCTGATCAACCTGGTTGACTTCTTTGAGTCAGTCACCAGGGCTGTGGATGAAGGTAAGGCAGTGCATACAGCCTACCTCGATCTGGCCAAGGCCTTTGATACCATTCCTCACTTGGGAACTATTGATAAACTCACCAAGCTAGGCATCAACCCCTATATCACTAGGTGGGTTGAAAATTGGCTGACAAATAGAACACACAATGTGAAAGTAGGAAACTGCAAGTCAGACTGCCGACCAGTCACAAGTGGAGTCCCATAGGGATCAGTTCTGGGTTCTCTCCTGTTCGGCATCTACTTCTCAGAAGTCCAAGCCAACACAAAGGGACTCTGGCTGACCAAGTTCACAGACGACTGCAAGCTGGGAGCCATTATTAACTCCCCAAGTAGTGCAAACATCCTAGAGAAAGGCCTCACTGAAACCAATGACTGGTGTCAAAACCATGGCCTTAATCTTAATGCCAAAAAAATGCGTCATCATCTCCTTTGGTAAAAACTCAGTTCCCACTAATTACCACATCAGTGGGAGCCCACCGGACACTGAAGGCGTTATAACAGATCTGGGGACGCAGGTTGACAGCAACCTCTCCTTTGACCACCGCATTACCAATGTGGTCAGAAAGTCCTTCTATGTGGCACATCTAATTACCAAGACTTTTGCATTCCAGGAAGAAAGAGGTCATTGTCTCTCTCTACTCTTCCCTCATTAGACCAATCATCTATAATGCCCCATTTGGCATGTACCTCACAAGATACCTGCAACAGCTGGAGAGGTCACAGAAGTACCTCACCAAGAGGATCCTAGGCATTAAACACGTCCTACATGGACAGACTCAAAAGACTCCAGCTATTGTCTGTCTCATATCGCCTACTTAGAGGAGATCTCTGCTTGACTTACAAACCCATGTCTGACCCAACTCTGTTAGAAATGCTACATCTAAAGAAATCCCAATCCCTCCTCACCACACGGTCCAGAGACCTCAACCTCATTACCACAATCAACTGAACATGCTGGAGGGGCAGGCTCCTCACCCAGAGACTGCCCATGCTATGGAATAGACTTCCCATACATGTCAAGCAGAGCACCTTACTGTCCCTCTTCAAGAGAAATCTTGATGAATGGATGGGTAATAGAAAGTTCACCCGGGGAATCACTCCAGTGGCTCTACTCGATAGAGATACTGGGAACTAATGTCGGGTGGCACAATGCCAGGGCACTTCTATGGGCTAGGCTTGTAAAAGCTCCAGGGCCATTAGCCTAGTACACACCTATGAACCTATGACCCTAAGAGTTCTGACATCCAGAGCTCCATAGTAGAACTACTTCAGATGTAGAACAATCATGTAAAAATTTAACATGCATTGTAAGAGACCAAATCATAAGTAAAGTTATAAGACATAAAGGACAATGTCATTTATTAATAAGTTTAAAAAATTGTTATGTAACATGGCCCTTTGGTGGAGAAGGATAAAGCCCTGACAGTGCCCTTAGATAACCTGTGTTTGAATAGTAGCATGGGTCAAACAAAAAATACTTGGCCACTCTATTCCTGCTAAATTTAAGAAAGTCATTAATTGTTTTTGTCTATCACAAAAGTAAATTTCTACAGAACAGATCACATGATGAAAATACAACCAATCATATTATCTTATTAAAATACTTCTATAAGATGGTTAAAATTACTTTAATGTACAAAAATATATCTATTATCTAACTATTTCTTAACCAAAATACTTTTAATTGAAATGTGTTCATTAATACCAGGTAGTTTTGCCAGCTGCTAAAAACATTTGCCAGTGCAACTCAGTTCCCTGCTCTTTTAACACTGGGTACCTTCTCCAAACGAGAAAATACAAACTTATTAAAATGTTCACATGACGTGACATGCTACAGTAAAGCAATTGCTAATATTTTCTTACCTATATGGAAACATGCTAATATATCCCTTTTCTTCATCTTGCCAACATAATATGCTGGGCATAACAAACAAGTTGCTAAATAAATAATACCCCTGGAATTGATATCAAAATGGTCACTAATTTCATGTGTGTCATCTCCCAACATCACAAATGTTCCACTATTAATGAACGTACAATATTTACATGTCCCACATTTAAACATTCCTCAGATGTTTTCTTACCACCAGTAAATCAAGAAATAAAATGAAAAGGTATATACTTACCAAATGTCAACAGTTCAAGCTGAGTGAATGGCCATCACACCTGGGGGTGGGTGGAAGGAGGGTATAAACGGTCCATTTAAGGAAGGTCCCCTGAAAGACCAGCCCATAGAGTAGGACTGTATTAGTTACATATCTGCTATCAGAGACCTTCACTGACTGGTCTGATTGGTTGAATAACAAGCAGTAACCTACCATGATAGAAGGAAATGTATGCGACCTCATGGATCACAGTTCAGAAGGTGGAGCCCTGAGTGAAACACCGCTGTGCCAAAGGAAGAGTGACTCCTTTTGTCACAGTCAATAAAATAATGGTTGGTGAAGGTATGCAGCAAAGACCAACTGTCCACAACAGAGATATTCTTGAAGTATGCACTGGAAGGAATGAAACATACAATAACAAATTTCCTCTTGGGAGATGACACATGTTATACACAGATGATATGGTCCTTTACCAAACAAACAACTCACTCATCACTTTACAGCAGGACCAGCAATCAGACTTTCACTGCCTCATTCAATAGATTGAATAAAACTCTAATACTTAACACCTCAAAAACCAAAACCATGCTATTGTGAACCAAACACAAGCTCAAAAGGACCTCCAATTTTCCTCATACTGTGTGATCAGAATAACACTCTACTAGCACTGTTTATATTCTTCAAATACCTTGGACTATGGCTTGACCCCTCTCTTACCATCATCTTACACCCGGACAATACACATTAAAAATAGCTTGAACTGTTGTTTTGGGTCCAATCAATACTGGAATTTGAAAAGGGATTCTTCTCCCTCAACCCGAATATGGTCTACCCTTTCTTTGTTTCATATACCTTATTAAAAACACCAGTACCATATAACCATATAGTCCATCTTTAACAAAATCTTTGTCTATCAATCACTGTACTAGAAATGAACATCATTGCTTAACTATGGAAAAGCCAAATGCCTTTAAGTTAAGCAGAAACATAGATACAGTGGGGTGAATGGGACAGCCACCCAGCATGCAAAGTGTTAGGGGTGCTATCAGTATAAGCCAATCAATTTTCAGTGCAACACCAGCATTTGAATGCTAGTATTGCATATGTATCAATATGCTTTAGTGCTCTGTGTGTGACAGGCATAAACTGCATCATCTGCTTGCAAGAAATGTAGCAAGCAGTTTACTACAATTTAAAAAGTTTTTTTTTTCCATTGCATTGAAGTGCTTTAGCACTAGCAAGCAGTTTGCTATAGTTTAAAAAGGTAGAAGAGCTTTTTGTTTTTGCTTTTGTTTTCCCATAAAGTCTAAAGAGCCCCCCCCCCCCAATTTAACACCTCTGCAGTTAAGCACAACAAGCTTTGATTTTTCTTGACTCTAAACTGACAAGCCCCCTTCATAAAACCTCAAAAATCATTCAGGCTCTCTCTTGCAAACCCTTCAATGCAGACTGCCTGACCACATATTCTTAATACTAGGAACAGAATTGTGGGAATCTCTCCTTCCCTTCCAGTCTTAAGGAAACCTCTTGTTGTCCCAGGTCTTGCGCTCTATCAGAATCTCATATATTGCTACAAGCCAAGTATACCTATAACCTGTCGGGACGTATAATTTAAACAAGGCCTTAACTTTTCTTTTTTGTCTATATTTTCCACTCTGATTTAAACCTTGCTGTGCAACATTGTATCAAGAATAGCTTATAGGTAGTTCTTCTCCCTTCCTTGTATATATTGTCACTACATACATATTGTATATTAATGCACACTTTGTTTGTTGTTATTGTTTTTGTTTGTTGTTGCTCTTGCTACACCATATGATGATTGTGTCATGAATTTCTGACATACTTTGTACTCCACTGTGCATTAATCCATTCCCTACACATAAGAGTATGTCACTTGCAGAAAGTGCAAATGAAGCTAATGGTCCCCAGAAATCATTTTCTAGGGGCCCACTTAAGCAGCACATAGATAAGGCTGTCAGTCAGGATGTTGAAGGGTCCCATGGAGGTGAGAGTTTCTTCAAAGATACAATACTCCTTCTAAGAGTTGCTTGACTAACTAGTGTTGAGCCCCAGTCACTCTCTCCATGAAATCCTGTTGAGGACCGCAAGCCGAGTACAATTTTTGGCTTACGATGAATTCAAAAGACAACTAAAGGCCTTCTTCAGCTTTATTAAGAAATATGGAGATTGGGTTAGGCAAAGAACTAGTCCTGAGGCAAAATGAATACTCTGAAGAATGATCACATGTACACATGCATGAACAAACACATTTTATTTTTATTTTATTTTACATTTGTTAACCGGGAAGGTCCGAATGGACACAGGTCCATTTTCAGCGGAGGCCCAGGGAAAAAAGCTCCAATTACATAAATTGACACGTTCACAAAGACAGATATTTACATTCAGGAAGTTAACATAACACTGACAGCATATTAGATAATTTAGAGGCAAATATGACAACTTAGGGAAGAGACTACATGATACATTCAGAACATGACATGTTATATATAGAATCCACTCTACAGTTAGAAGATAGAAAAGTTGTTGGTACTGACCTATCGTGACAGTCCGATGCTTTTAATTTCTCAAGAATTACACAAAGTAACTGTGAGTAGTTTAAGGGATTACAGTTACGTAGTATATTTAGAATATGACAAATTATACCTAGAATTGAATTAGTATTTAGTGGAATCTCAACACTGTAAAAACTCCACTGCCAGTCATGAGCGGACAGATGATCCGCTGTGGTGACCCCAAACAGGGAAAAGCCGAAAGAAGAAGTAGATAAATTAGTTGGTGATGCTTGATTATTGTTACAGTGAAATGCATTTTTATCTTATGGTCACATTTGGACCACAATTAGGGTGTGAAGCTAGCTTTTGTTGATGGACAGTATGGGAGATATGTAGACTCCAGGTTTTTATGCTGGGGTGAGACAGGAGCATAGCCTGTTGTTCCTAAAGTGAATTTTAAGGTGTTTGAATTGAGTGGTAGAATTACTGGATATTAGTTGGGCAGGAAGGGAGTTCCAGAGTTTTGATATAGAATGGCTATAGACAGATTTCCCTGTTTCGTTATGCTTGGTGACTTATAGGTGATTTAGGGTGCTAGATCTCAAGATTCTAGCTATGGTGTGAGGTTGTATAAGCTGTTAAAGAGCTGGGATTTTGTTAGAGTGGTAAAATACATTGTGTGCAAGTGAAAGTTGATTTAGTTGAAGTAATTGTGGGAGCTCTAGCCAGTTAAGTTTGTTGAGGGACTCACAGTGATGTAATCTGTAGGGTGACTGTAGCAAATCTTGCAATCTTATTATAGCAGGTTTCTAGTTTATTTAGATAATGATTGTGTCATGTACAGACACACACACACACACACACACACACACACACACACACACACACACACACACACACACACACACACACACGCACACACACACACACACACACACACACACACACAGCTTAGAAGTTTGTTAGTTTGCCTATCAGCTTGTCTTTGGGATGTGGGAGTAAACCATATACCACAGCAAAAACCTACATGGAAACAGTAATGAACTGCAGAATCTGCAGACAAACTACCCCAGCCAGGAACTATATGTGATATCCAACAACTGTGACACAACATCATTAACTGCTGTACCACAGTGCCTCACATGTAATTCCCCTAATTATTTCATCTTTCATTAAGAGTTCAGTACTTTGCTTCCACCTAATCTTTCCCCATCTTCTGAATATTCTTAAGGAGTAATTCAGCATATATCACTCTGTGTTCTGGTAACCCAGTGGAGTGTGCCTTCCCCTTCATACAGTCACTGTGCTCTGAAAGAAGAATGTGGTCCAACTGCTAGATGTAATCTTCCTGAAATACATGAAAACATTTTGTCACGTAACACAGCTTTAAACCTATACTTGTCTTCTTGTCAGTGTACAGGCACCTACTTATTTTAATTACTTCACAGTTAAAATCCTCAGTCCACACTCCAGGTTTACTTGTATGAAGCAAAAACTCCAAAGGTTCCACATTCACATCCTATTTCTCATTTTTCAGTACATGTTGAAGGGTGATCATTTGTAAATACAGACTTGCCTGTGACAGCCACCTTTTCTAGTTCTGTTTAAAGGCCTAAGAAAACATTACCTGCTAAAAGCCCCATGTTAAATTTTTCAGCAACATCTACACATGACTTCAGAATAACAAAATGTTAGCCTCTGTTTAAGGAAAGTTTTCAAACACCCTTTCTCTGTTGTGTTCTTAAACATCTCAGTTCATATACATATATTCTAACACTGGAAAAAAAAAAAAAAGTCTCCCTTAAGATGTTCTGTCAGCACATAAATGGAACTTTGCATAGCCTTTCATGGTGAAGGTTTTGAATGCAAGATGTTCATCGTGTTACACTGCTGCAGTCATCACACTTGGGTTATCCTGCCGTCAGGCGGTCCCGCAGTTGGCCCGAGTTCCAAAGTCTTGGTCCGGCGTTGGTTGCTGTCGCTTCTTCCTGATGTCAGTGCGCCAGGGGTGTATAAGAGGCATCCAACGCCATTTTCTTTAGTCTTTCTTTCCATGCGGTGCCCGAAGCAGAAGCAGTTCGCAAGTGCCGGTCGGTCGACCCCTGAGATTTTCGAATCGAATTTCAGACCGAAGTCTTCAATAAAGCTAAGTACCTCGTTGGGGAACCTTTTCTTGCCTCAGTCCGATGTCAGAAAAAGTTAACAATAGCAGTCCGATGTCAGAAAAAGTTAACAATAGCATTTCTTGTGGGAAGCAAATACCTCATAAGGATTTTCATTCTTACTGTATTCTTTGCCTAGGCCCAGACCACAACGTCACAGGTTGTCAGTTTTGTGCTAGGTTTAATAAACGAACTATCAAACGTTGGTTCGATTTCGCCTGACATTACTTTGGTAGGAAATTTAATTACACCATGCCGTCGGAGCAACCGACGACCGGCATGCATAAAAAACGCAAGGATAAGGATAGGCAGCCTAGACCCAAGCCAGACTCCGAGGCCTCGGCTGGACCTGTCACCGGTTCTCTGGTTTTCAGTGAGGCGCCTATGCAGCCCCTGATGACCGCTGAATTAGAACCCCAGATGGCTTCTGATTCAAAGCGGAGAGTACTAGGCCAGCGCAGCCTTCTTCTTTAGGCCCTTCCGACTCCATAGCAGAAGGATATTCCGGTTCTGTAGAAATGCCTTTTGTTGCAGAAGGTGTCTTCAGACCGACTACACTCACCATTAAATCTTATGCTAAGCTTAAAACTCGATTAAAATCTAAAAAGACTGTACATCAGTCTCCAGCACAAGGCCCCATGCCTAAGAAACAAATGCTTAAGATGGCTGAAGATTTAATTACCCTAATCAGGGGTTCCCATCCCCCTCCTGAAAAAAGGCCAAGACAAGAGGAGGATTATGCTTCCTCTGACCAGGTTTCAGTTTCCTCAGATTCTTCTGAGGAACAGGAATACTCTTTCCCCCCTTATGAAGATTCTGATGCTGAAGAGTCTATTCCCTCAGCATCTCCTCCAGAAGACTACTCCTTTGGGGAAACTTTACATACCATGAGGGAACATTTCCACTGGGAAGGCCAGGATTATTCTGATTCTAAGAAAAGGCTCCGAGAGTTCCTTTTACTTCCCCAGCAGAGACCACTTGCTATCTCTCCTGTGTTAGACATTGTGGATGATGTTTACCTAGAATCTAGTCTTAACCCAGACTCTCTACCTCCTGCTCCAGCCAAACCAGACAGATACTACAGAGTCCCTAACTCACACAAATTCCTATATAAAAGCCCTGTTGCTGACCCAGAAACAATTTCCTGGGTCCCAAAGGGGTTAAGGCCTCCATTACTAAAAATCATGTACCCTCTGAAAGGGATTCCAGAGCACTAGATAGATGGGAAAGAAGGTATACACCTCAGCTACTCTAGCTATGAGAGCCTTAAATTGCCAGTTTCACATGCTAAAATATCAGCAATTCCTAATGTCTCAATTAAAACAAAAAATTAGCACACATTCAGAGCAGCCTGATTTCAAGGAAATGCAAGATCTGTTACATGCAGCTAAACAGGTGGGCAAACATACTTTACAATGTGGATTTGATTCATTGGAAGCTTTCTGTAGAGCAGCAGTGACTGGGTCTGTCATACGTAGACATGCTTGGCTAAAAGAACAAACCCTGCCTGATCATGTTAAAGCAAAGTTATTGGATGCAGTTTTACAGCAGGATGTTTTATTTGGTGTAAAGGCAGAGGAGGTTTTAAAGAAAATGGAGTTTAAGGCAAAATCTATACAGACGGTCAAGGATTTTTTACAGGTTCAACCCCCTCGGTTCAGCAGAAATTGGCCAACAAAAAACTGGTCCTTTCCAGCATCTGACAGACCACAGAGGGGCAAATACAGATGCCCAAGGGGCAGAGGTCAGTCACAAGGCCCTTACAAACCTCGCCAATGGGGTACTGCTACCCAGAAAGGAGGAGAAGACAGACCCCAAGCTAAAAGAAGACAAACAAAATTACTTAACCCTCAGACTGCCAAGCAAATCTCTCTTGGCAGCTCCCTTGGGAGGAAAATTATCACTTTTTGCAGACAACTGGCGCATCATTACAAAAGACAAATGAGTCCTAAACATTGTTTCACAAGGATACAGATTCCACTTTCACACCTTGCCAAGGATAAAAGGAATGCCAAACCTGCCATCAAATCAATGGGCGGAGGTACAAAAACAAATTACAGGTCTCATGGACATGAGAGCCATTCAACAGGTACCTACACAGGAGCAAGGACAAAGATTTTACTCAAGACTCTTTCTAGTCCCCAGAAAGGACAAAGCCTGGAGACCCATTCTGGACCTTTTAATTCTAAACGCCTATCTCCAAGTACCCAAATTCAAGATGCTAACACTACAACAGCTTCTTCCCATGCTGGGCAAGAAGGCTTGGCTAGTAACGTTGGATCTCAAGGAGGCATACCTGCATGTCCCTATCAGACAAAATTGCAGAAGATACCTCCGTTTCATTGCAGGTTAAACTCATTATCAATTCTCTGCACTGCCCTTTGGCTTATCTACTGCGCCCAGGGTCTTCAAAAAATGCCTGGCACCAGTAATTGCATACTGCAGACAAATAGGAATTCAAATATACCCATACCTGGACGACTGCCTTATTCAAGCAGAAAGCAAGGACATTCTTTTAAAGCATCTGGCGTTTGTCAAACACCTTTTAAGTTGCCTAGGCTACACAGTAAACGAAAAGAAATCAAAACTAGTGCCCTCACAGAACATAACATTCCTGGGTTCCAGCTTGAATACAACGGCCCAGATGGCTTATCTCATGCCAGACAAGCAACAACAGCTGATTCAATATTTCAAAATGATGGCAACAAAGACCCAACTCCCTGCAAGAAAAATTCTGCAGGCCTTGGGATTCATGGCATCTTGCATACTCCTAATACCATTTGCAAAACTGCATATGAGGAAATTACAATGGTACCTGAAGAGCGTATGGACACAGCACAGCCACAGCTTGGAAATGATACCACTCATTCCTTGCCTTCAACAGGAGTTCCTATGGTGGGCACAGGCATGTCACCTCAACTAGGGTCAGCCTTTTATCTTGCCCACAGCCAGGCAAACTATAACAATAGATGCTTCGGACTATGCCTGGGGAGCACACATGGCAGGACAGTGCATTCAGGGCAAATGGAACACAGATCAAAGGCATCTGTATATCAATCAAAAAGAAATGCTAGCTGTACAGAATGCTCTAACAGCTTTCAAGGACCTCACATCCAGGACAACTCCTAATAAAGACGGACAATACCACAGTTATGTGGTACATAAACAAGCAAGGGGGCACACATTCCTACCCCCTATGCAGGCAAGCAATGACCTTGTGGAACACAGCACTGACTTACTAAGTTCAACTACAAGCACAATTCCTGCCAGGAAAGAAAAACACATT
Organism: Protopterus annectens; assembly: GCF_019279795.1. Lineage (NCBI taxonomy): Eukaryota > Metazoa > Chordata > Ceratodontiformes > Protopteridae > Protopterus > Protopterus annectens. The sequence goes on from NC_056743.1 coordinate 1,099,264,998, forward strand.
GGCAGACGACCTTAGCAGAAACATCATGGATCCCCATGAGTGGAACTGGATCCACAAGTATTTGTAATGATAACTCAAAAATGGGGACGCCCAGACATAGATCTGTTTGCCAACCCCCAAAACTACCAACTTTGAAAATTTTGCACAATGACTTTCCACCCACTAGCTTGGAAGGTGGATGCCCTCTCATTCAGTTGGAAAACATTAACAGTGTATGCCTTTCCTCCATTGCCTCTTCTAGCAAAGGTGCTGCTGAAAGTCAGATTAGAGAGGCCACAAATGATACTCATTGCTCCAGACTGGCCACGTCAACACTGGTATCCAATACTAAGGACCATGGCCCACGGCCCACCATGGATTTTACCCCAAATTCCTCACCTGCTCACTCAGCAAAACAATCAGATTCTACACAGCCAGCTCAAGACTCTAAATCTGGCTGCATGGCAAATTACCTAAACAACCAGCCAACACCTCTATCTAAAGCTGTTATGGATGTCATTCTGGAGGCCAGGAGGCCCAGCACCAGCAAAGCCTATTCAGACAAATGGAAGATTTTACGCATGGAACCAGGCTAAAGGCCAAAATCCCCTTGTTCCAAACATTCCTCAGATTCTACAATACTTAACTGAGATGTTGCACAAAGGACTTTCTTTTTCATCTATTAAGATCCACGCCTCAGCGATTTCAGCTCACTACAACACGGATCCTCCTTTATTTTCACATCCACTCCTAAGACAGTATCTCAGAGGGGCTAAGAACATAAGCCTGCCCAGGAGAGCACCAACACCAACTTGGGATCTCAACTTTGTTCTAGAAAAGCTTACACTACCGCCCTTTGAACCAGCTATTTCAGCAGAGTTAAAGATTCTATCATGGAAAAATGCCCTGCTACTAGCAATAACTTCAGCTAGAAGAGTCTCAGAGCTACAGGCCCTAATGGCAGTGGAGCCTTTCCTCATTTTTCATAAAGACAGTGTCGCTTTACAGACTAACCCTTCCTTTATGCCAAAGGTGGTATCCAGTGTGGCCCTAAACCAAACCATTCATTTGCCCACCTTTTTTCCAAACCCCCAGAACAAAGGAGAAAGACTCTTGCACTCCTTGGACATTAACAGGCAATTACGTTACTACTTGGATAAAACTAAGGCTTTTAGAAAATCTGACTAGCTCTTTGTATCCTATGCTACAAGATCACAAGGAAAAGCTATCTCAAAACAGACCATTTCAAAATGGATAGGGCATTGCATACGTTTCTGTTACACACATCATGGGAAACCGGTACCTGCTACCATTAGGTCCCACTCCACCAGGGCTACAGCTACATCAACAGCCTTTCTCATGGGGGTACCAACCAAGGATATTTTGAAAGCTGCTACTTGGAGTTCAGTGCATACCTTCACCAAGCACTATCACTTACCTCTATACTCTAAGACTAGAGCTGTTTTTGCTCTTAGTGGTCTTTGTAACTGCCTGCTTAGAGGGAACTGATGAAACGTCTGTGTCATGGGAACATTCTGTTAGTGTTCATAATTTCATTTATTTATTTTTTTCTTTCCATGTTTCTACTAGGCCTCAGACCTCTCCTGATGGCTCCTCTCTCCTTACCCATTTGGCCCATTTGTTATACAACAGCCAGGTGGGCATTCCAGAGCTATATAAGAGGTGTATGATGTATGACCCATTTGTTTCTGCCAAGAATTCCTCATCAGTTTTCTGTTTCCCAGCAAGGGTCAGGTGGTACAGAGTGGGCGTACCCTGGAACTCCTCCCTCCTTACTCAGTGCCTCTTCTGAACTCCATTATGGCTGTTTACTGAGGAGAAGCATGTCTGCATATGCCAAGTTCCTTCTCGACTTCTAGGCGACTACATTTTCACAGCATGAGTTTGGCAGGGTCAGACACTAATGGGTATAGTACCTAGTGCCCCAGTCAGGTGTCAGTCTTGTGGTTTGCTACATCTGACCCCCCCCCCCCGATGGATAAGCCCGTAGTGTCTGTTCACTCCCATCCTCCCTGGCCAGCTCCTACAAGCATCTGAGCCATTAATCAAACTCAGTTCACCTTTAGTGTAGTTAGGAGTTTATCCCTGCATGGCACAGAGGTGCCTTAGCTGTTTTTCTTTCCTTATCTCAGCACCATCACCTTCCTAGGATTTTTCCACTCCATCTCTTGGTTTGAAGAACTTGTCTTTTTTTGGTGTATGCTTATTTTGACCTCTTTTTAATATATTATTTAAAGGTTTTAGAGTAATTTTTTTCATGGAATATGTCATCTTCTAGATTTTAAATTTCTCTCTTTGAAGAGTTCACTCTTTGAAGAGTTGACACGATTTCCTCACAGGCCTCAGAAGGGCATGGTAATATTTTCTCTTCCACCACATAAATGTTTAAATTAACTCTCTGGACTTAAGAGATACATTATGCATTCATTGTACCTGTTGATCTGTGTGGGGGTCCTCCTGTGTGAGTTCATGACCGCAACTTCCTTTCTTCCTCTCAAGTTGGACATCAGTTTCTTTAGACCAGAGCAGTATGGATTTACTGCAGGTGCACACAGGTACATCACATACCAGATCAGGCAGGCGCATGCAGTTGACACTAATTCAACCCAACCACTACATCAGTACAAACTGTAATGAAAGAAACAGTGAAGATTCCCGTACTGCACACTGGTATGTCATTAAATACTTGCCAAACTTATAGGGAACTCCAACACAATCAATGGCATGAGTGCTGTCCAGCCGGGGGGGGGGGGACAGACTGTGGGAGGGTAATAAGCACCCACAGAGAAGGCTTATCATCTAATGTCAGCTGGTAAGCTAACTACTTACCTGTCATGTCTGATTCAGGGGGTGCTAGTTAGTATCTTGATGATTGATAAGATTCCAAGGAGAATTAGAACCTCTCAGGAGGAGGAGGAGGAAGCCTGAGGACAGCTAAAAGTCAATGGTACCGAAGGAAGGGTCTTAAAATATCAAAGAGCCTTTGGAGGACCATCTCCAATAGTCACTGTTCAAACAATAATGCTTAGCAAGTGTGTGAAACAATTTCCAGTTCTGTAATGAAGGCCTTTTCCCCCAGAAAACAAAGGAGGAGGTGTGTTAAATGAATACACTGAAGTTGGGGAGCCTAAACTAGTTTTAAGTGAACATGAACATTGCAATACATCTTAACTACAGTAAAAGCTTTCCTAAGCAAATGACTCTTGTCCTTCTGCAGTAGACATATTTTTGGTATGTTTCATTTAAAGGCAGTCCATTCCCCTGTAACATGTCCCTTTCTGTGCTGCACAACAGATGCCTGCTCTGTGGTTGCAGCTCACGCAGAATGCTGGTTTGTGGCTGCTAGGACTGATGTCCACTTCAGCTTTCATAAAGACTTCATGTTTTTTCCCTAAGGATACATTCACAGTAAGACATCAGAGAGAGAAGGACTGTTGCTGCATTTGTCCAATGTGCTTTAGTAACAGTTTTGTGCTTACCAAATGGAATGGCTATGGAAGCAGGTACACTCTACATGTCCAGTCTGTGCCTACATTACACTTTTCCCTATTACATTTTTACCTAGTTTAAACAAAAAACAGGCACATATAAGCAGTGGTAATTAATTCATAGTATTCATTTCAGGTTACTGTTTAAGTGCGTTTATCACTTTGCTAGGGTTGGTGTGACTGTCGCTGAATGAGCATCATTAAACTGTAGTTAGTTTATATTTTTGTATGAACAAATGTTTTATTCTTTCACTATTATATCAAATAGCATTGCCATGACACTTAGTACTTTTTACTGAGAAACGCAGTTTCAGATTAATTTTCAGTAACATTTATGCTAGATGTTCACATCATGTTGGTCACTGCTGCAGTATCCTTAGTTGTCTGGGTTATATCCTGTAAGAATACCAGGTGACAAGCTACCATATTTTCTGGGCATCTTCCATGCACTCAAGCCATTAGTTAGCGCAAGCTGAGCCACCTAAAAATACAGGTTTGAGTGCCAAGCCCTTCAGAACTTTCCTGCTGCCGCTTCTGCGGGCTTTCAAGGATTGATGCTTGGCTTGTGCTATTCCTTTGCTGGGCAGATAAGTTCCATTTGGGAAAAACCTTCCAAATAAAAACATGTGCTGTTTAAATGTACTTTGCAGTTAAAGTTATTTTTAATGTAGGAGTTTATGTTTTAATCAACTATCATGAGAATTAACTGTACTTTTAAACGGGAGTGCAGTTTTTTCCCGTCAGTTTAAAAGTTGTTTAAATTAGTTGAAAAATATTTTTTCTGTGGATAAATTGTGTTTATTTTATTTTAAGGGACGGGCAGAGTGCATTAAAGTGCTTTTTATTTTGTTTTTTGGGGAAAAAGTGACTTAACAAGTTTAAATTTTTACTGGTTTATGCTGCTTGTTTTCTCCGGAAAGAGGCACCATTTTCATTTTGACCATGGAACAAACAACCAGTCCTATGATGAGTCTCTCTTCCAGACACAAAAAGAAAAAGTTAAGATAACACCCTTTTCTATCACAGTAGGCTAGTAATTGGTCTCAGCCACAGTTGTGTGACTCTGCTGTGGCCAAAGATGGTTCCTCAGGCCACTCATCTTTTGCCCTGGATCCCTGGTGTAGCACTTACAGGACATTATGGACTAGCGGTTAGCCATGTTCTTTTGTCAAAAATACATCTTACAGCCAGGAGTTAGTCTAAGGAAAACTGGTCATGTGCTCAGGGTAGCACCTCTGTGCCCCTACCTGGCTTGGAACAATGACATGGCAGTCAACCTTAGAGTGCACCCTCCACAGCGGATGCTGTAATCTCTTCAACCATGTTACTCAGTAATATTGGCTAACGTAACTGTCAGATACGTCATCTTTGTTTTGTGCTTATGCATCCATCACAGTATTTAAAAAAAAAAAAACGCTTTCCTACCCATATCAAAAGTGCAAGTTTTAGGGGTGCAATACTGATATCTTCCCCCATCACTCCAGGCATGCTTGCTGCACTTTGTTTGTGGCCAAATGCCTGGTTTGTTATTGTTGATAGAGAAAGAGTCTGGCAGGTCATCTTCCTCTGGAAATGGTTGTAGTCAATTCATCCATTTGTTATGGGACTACTTATTCATGTCTTTATTTATGAATTTGCAGGTTACCAGCATTGAACACGTGGCAGTATTCATCACGTTTGTATTATCTTCTTCTTCCCTTCATCTTGTCCTTTCACATTCGTCTCATAAAAAGACAGTCACCTGTCTGTACAGTGGCACTTTGTACTCATACTAGATGAGCATTTCTCAGGTGATTTTATGTGTAGTCTCCAGGTACCCTGCCATTCAGTAATGTTATACTTCCTTTGTTCAGTCCTTTGAACAATTTGGCCTGGTTTCATTTAGTAGACGTTTAGTCTCTAGACAGCACCTTCTGATCTATGACAAAGCTTTATAAATGATCCTTTTTTTACTGACTTTGTATTTTAATGTAGGTGTCTCAACGGGTCTATATTATATCATCGAATGCTTAAAAAAGCGAACGATAAATAATCAACCCCATGTAAGCGAAAGCTTACAATCTCGAAAGCTCAGAAGAGCGATTTTTTTCCCCCAAGGGAAAAAAAATTGCTGTTCCAAAAAAAAAAAAAGAAAAAAAATTGAAAGAATACCAACTCCGAGATCGCACTACAGTGCCGAAAATGGCAAAGTAACAGAAGCAACCAAGCAAATTCTTTCCCTGGGAAAGAATTTGCTTAAAAGCCACTTCGCCATTTTGCCTTTTCATTGTTTTAAGTTCGACCAAGACACGTTCGATAGAATGCATCTGCGGTCATCTAATAGGAACCCGTCTCAACACATACTTCGGGTGCCACTGTCTTCCATCTTTACTGGAAAGGCTCACACAGATTCTGCTACAGTTTGCTGTGAGGGAAAGATTAGTTTGCTTTTTATTTGTTGTGTTTTGTATTACTTTATTGCCTTTTTCTATTTTGTATACTGTGATTTGTTTTCTTCACACTGTTTTTGTTATATTCTGCTTTTAACTGCATACTAAAACTTGAAAAGAGACCACAGCTGTCTCTTGTGAGTCAGATAGAAAATTTTCCCACCTGGTTACTGTTGTGTTCTTAAACACCGTTGTCTTTCTAGCTGCCTGCCTCTTATGTTAATTTGACCATATATCTCATTTCCTCTCTGCTTTCACTGGCTTGTGTGAGTAAGCACAAAATTATCATTTTGTGAAATCACTCCCCTTCAACTATTTAAATTTATTGGCCATCCTACTATATTCTATAGTACCAGATTACAAAAGTGATCACCCCCTTTCAATCTATCTTGCTGTTTTAAAAATAGTGACTCTCCACTAAAACTTAACTTTTAGAAAGGCAAAACTTAAGTTACCTACTTTCACAGCTACCTCCTCTAGTGCACACTGCAGTGTTTAGGATTAACCATTTTTTTCATCTTACCTTTAAGCATCTATTGCAAGACCACCAGTTATTGTAGAGCCCATATTCTGCCTCTCAGTAGTCATCTTGGGATAATTGTTTCTGTTTTTTCCTGGTGAGAGAAGGAGTGCAAGTACATTATTTCCTGGAGACTGCTGATCACCAGAAAGCTTAATAATTGCTTTATAGCTGACAGCTTAGAATGTGTGCTTATATTCTGATCCTAACATGGTTAAATGATTGATTTTATTAATTCATAATATTATATTTAATGCCTAGTTAATCATCTATTTATATATTTATATATTTATATATTTATATATCTTTATAGTTATATATTTATGTATTTTCATATACATATACATATATTTACATTTATATATATATTTGTGTATTAATTTTCAATATAGATGTTTTATAATCAATATATCATATATTTATTTGTCTATTTACATCTGAAGATCTTATATACATTCACTAATACTTGATATAAATGTGCAGCTACTAGCTATGCATACATAAGCACACTTTTTTGCTATGAAATTTGCATAGACATATGTTTACATAGCCTATAGTGTGTTTAGACTAATATATCACAGAACAGGATGTTCTTAACCATGATTCAAAACATCCAATAACATAGGAATATATTTTTATATATGCGTTTATTTGAGAGATTTGAATTTTATGTTTTCTGCATTCTTTGCATCCTTATGTATTTTTATACATTTTTACACATTTATATTTATGTATATATTTCTATTCAATGTTTTTTAATGAATGGCTTCAACATCTGAAATATTTTATTGCTTCAGAGAAACACCATATTGTCATAGTTATGGTTGTATCTTTGAGATACAAATGACCAAGAAAAAAGTTACTTGAGCTTGCTTTGCACTGCCTCTTTACGAAAATAGTGACTATTACTCATCACTCTAAACCAATTGAACTGTTTAATTGAATGATTAATTGAATTTTACTGGGTATATATACTCTTTTATGTTTGTTGCTTGATTGTGAAGATCTGAGGAAGCGCACTTTCGGTGCGTGAAAGCGCTTATCTGTCTGTTATTTTATTCAATAAAGAGTTCGTGCATGGCATTTTGAAGTGGTTCTTGTTTCCTGGTTACCGAATCCGTCAGTGTTCCTTAAATCGCATATTCTGATCCTGGTGAGAGTAGGAGCAGAGTGCATTGATTCCTGACTCTTTCTGGTTGGAGAGTGAGTGTCTGTGCTTAACATACCTGATTGGTCTGGTTGCTATTCGAGGCATCTACCAGAAAAGGTCTACAAAAGCCTGCAGACCCTTGCATCGTCTGGGACAAGACTGTGGATCACCAAACAGGCTGTGGCCTGCTTCTCTTCTTTGGATTGGTGCTAAAACTTGCTAGTTTTAGCTAGAACTAGCCATTTTGTTTTAGTTTTCAGTGCTCAGCACTTGCTCAGAACTCATTGTAAGCACTAAATAAACTACAAATTACTACAGCACTCAACTTTCCTCACTTGTCAAGAGGAAAACAGTTCTTAGTACTTAAATTAATAAGCAACTATCCAGGCATGTCCATGGGTCAGCTACTGGTGTTTTCTCCTGTCCATCTGATGAATCTAGGCATCTTGGGGCAATGTAGCAATTGTCTCATGTACACTGACAACCCTCTCATCCTACCACCCAACACTACAACCTGTGAGAGATGCACTTATATAGCCAAACTGGAAGCCAAGCTCTCTCCAGCCAAGACTGGACTAGACAGTCAAGAGGAGAAGGTTAACACCTGTACCACACAACACTCAGCACACAGTCTTCAAAACCCACACATAGAAACACAAAGCACACACCCACATTCATGGAGGCTCTCAGTAAAAATCTGCCCAAGCAACAGAAACCTCCCAAGCTGAAACAAACAGCACCCCCCCAACACTACCCAAATGACACATGGCCCACAAAATCAGTGTGCCACTCAACCTCACCCCATAAGTCAAAACAACGTACCCAACACACTAGTCATAGGTGACTCTATAGTCAGGCACACTGATGTCCCAATCACCAGGCTAAACAAGGAGAAAGTAACTGTCAGCTGCCTGTCGGGTGCTACGATCCACCACATAATGCACGCACTCAGGTCACTCCACAACAAGTACAAATACGACTCTGTCATTGTCCATGTTGGTGTGAATGACCTGAGATGTACCTCCCTGGACTACATGAAAAGAGACATGGAGGAGCTCTCAGATCTTGTAACCCAGGCAGGTATGACCCTAGCCCTGAGTAGCATCCTGCCATCGCCCAGAATGACACCACAGTACAAGGACAAAATAAGTGACTTCAACAATTAGCTAAGTTTCTGGTGTCATTCTAAGGGGATCCATTATCTGTCTTCCTGGGACGACATGGTCAACAGACCACTGTGCTTTGCCTGAGATGGCCTGCACCTGCTGCCCCTGGGATTCTGGATAAAGCTCTTGCCACCCCTATAGTGCCTTTTTTAGGCAAGGTTCAAATGCTAAATTCACCACCTTAACAGGTACAAGCAAGCAAACTCTGAGGGTAATGCTACTCAGTGCTAGAAGTCTAAACCTCAAAATGTACTCACTTGAGGCACTCCTTAAAATGGAGAACATCGACATTTGTGCAGTGACAGAGGCCTGGTTCAAGGCTCCAGAGAGCATCCCTGCATTACCAGGCTATAATTCATACCACCCCTTTCGGCTACCTAACCTGGACCGAAACACTATAGGCGGAGGCATGTCCATATTCTTTAAGGATATTAACACCTCCAGGCTAGTTTCTCAACATAATGCATCCGAAATTATCCAAGTGCAACTAACACTGGGCAAGACTGCGATCCAGGTTGTTGCAGATCCCCCACCATGCCCCAAGATTCCCACTCTTCATTTCTTAAGATACTAGAAAATATTAAGGTACAGCCCAATACCTTAATTATGGGTGATTTCAACTACCCCACCATCAACGGGGAAAACTACTCATGTACCAACTCATTCGTTCAACGATTTCTGTAATTCATAAATTCCAACCCCTTGGATCAGCTTGTCCACACCTCCACCAGGGGCAGCAATATCCTGGACCTGGTCATTACCAGTATATGGCCAGAGGTCAACTCCTCGCTGGTCAGATCTGACCACAAGCTAATCACCAGAGACATCCATATCTCACCCCACCCCCATTAAGAAAACCACTATCAAAAACTACTCCAAAGCCAACTTCATGCTTCTTAAGACAGAAGTCAAACTTCATGACATCCATGCAGATGGAAAATAGAGGTAGAACTGCTAAATCTTACACAAATGCACTGTATAAGCATGTACATGACTGCATGAATCGTGCCATCCCCAACAGAAACAAGGCGCTATCCTCATAAAAAAGGAAGCCAATCTGGTGGTCCCATGCCATAAACAAACTCTACAACAGATGGAAGAAGCTGTTGCAAAAAAGAGTAAAATCCCAAGATTGGAGGAACTCCTTGGTCAGCCTCAGCAAGAAGCTGAGATCCCTGATAAAAATCCTCCAAAGCCAGTTATGAAAATAAAATCGCCACTGATTCCAAAGACAACCATAAATTCTACAGCTATGTCAAGAAACTCAATGGCAACAGTCAGATCTGTTCTGAGCTACAGCACAATGGCACTAAATATACAGAACCAACCGATATTGCCAGCATCCTGGCAGATAGGTTCAGTGCTAACTTTACCTCCCCTCTCACCCTCCAAAGGGCCCATATTAATACCGGAAGAATGCAAAACTGGGAGGGTGGCCTAATGGTTAAGGTGTTTGCCTTACAAACACAAGGTGCAGGGTTTGAGTCTCACAAGGGATAATTGGCTAGGGTTAAAATGGCTCGCAAGGGCAGTTAGCCTAGTACTAATCTATGAACCTATGCAATCATGGATGAACAAGTAATGACTGCACTCTCCAAAGCCAAGAACACATCATCCATGGGACCAGACAACATCACAGACTGTGTACTGTATGAACTACAGAACGAACTGGCACCCCACCTAAGTACCATGTTCAGTCATAGCCTCATCTCAGGCTATGTGCCTACTGAATGGCGCACATCAATGGTTTTCCCACTCCACAAAGGTGGTGCCACCACGGACCCTGGAAACTACCGCCTCATGAGCCTGACGAGCCTGGTCTACAAGACCATGGAACGTATCATCTTGGAGCTTATAAACAAAGACATAGGTAACATCCAAACCCTGGACCCCACTCAGTTTGTGTTTGTAAATCGTAGATCATGTCTACTAAACCTGATTGACTTCTTTGAAGCAGTCACTAGAGTCATAGACGAGGGAAAAGCAATGCACACAGCCTATCTTGACCTTGACTCTGGAATTATAGATAAGCTCACTAAACTGGGCATAAATCCCTATGTCACTAGATGGGTGGCCAACTGGCTCACTGACAGAACCCATACAGTAAAAGTAGCCGACTCCAAGTCCGACTTCAAACCAGTGACGAGTGGAGTACCACAGGTTTCAGTCCTGGGTCCTCTCCTGTTTGGCATCTACTTCTCTAAAGTGTAGGCCAATGCAAAAGGTCTTTGGCTAACAAAGTTCGCAGATGACTGCAAACTGGGAGCTATAATAGAATCACCTAATGATGTAAACATTGTACAAAAGGGCCTCACAGAGACAGATGTTTGGTGTCAAAGTCATGGCCTCAAGCTCAATTTCAAGAAGTGCACTGTCATCCCCTTTAGGAAAAACTCGGTAACCATGGACTACCACATAGGCGGTAGCTCACTAAACACTGAAAGTGTGATAAGAGACCTCGGGACACAGGTGGACAGTAGTCACTTCTTTGATAACCACATTGCCACAGTAGTCAGGAAATCCTTCTACGTGGCACACCTCATCACATAAGGGTTCTCCTCTAGAAAAAAGGAGGTCATTGTTCCTCCCTACTCATCCCTCATCAGACCCATTACAGAGTACAAAGCCCCGTTTGGCATGTAGCTCACAAGACACCTACAACAATTGGAAAAAACAAAGAAATACCTCACTAAAAGGATTACCGGCCTCAAACAGATGCCATACACAGACCGTCTCAAAAAATGCCAGCTCTACTCCGTCGCATATCACCTACTCAGAGGCGATCTCTGCCTAACATATAAAGCTATGTCAAACCCAGAGCGGTTGGACATGCTACACTTAAAGAAATCCCAATCTCTCCGAACCACACGCTCCAGGGACCTAAACCTTGTCACCACAATAAACAGAACATGCTGGAGGGATAGATTCCTGTCCCAGAGACTTCCCATACTCTGGAACAAACTACCCATTCATGTCAAGCAAAGCTCCTCATTGGCCCTCTTTAAGAAAAATCTTGATAACTGGATGGGAAATAGAAAATTCACCCTGGGGATCACTTCTGCAGTACTGCTTGACAGGGGCACAGGAAAATAATTTTCTTGGGTGGCGAAAGCCAGGGAACCTTTTTGGCCAGGCTTATATAGGCCTCTGGGCCGATAGCCTAGTACCTACCTATGAGCCTATAGAAAGCAGTTTTATGTTCCGGAGTAGTACTACTCATATAGTACAGGTGAGTAATACTACTCATACAGTACAGGTGAATAATACTACTCATTCAGTACAGGTGAATAATTCTACTCATACAGTACAGGGGAGTAATACTACTCATACAGTACAGGTGAATAATACTTCTCTTACAGTACAGGTTCATAGGTTCATAGATTAGTACTAGGCTAACTTGCTGCTGTGGGCCATTTTAAGCCTAGCCAATTATCCCATGTGAGAATTGAACCCTGCATGTTGTGTGCATAATAGTACTACTCATACAGTACAGGGGAATACTACTCATACAGTACAGGTGAATAATACTACTCATACAGTACAGGGGAATAATACTAGTCATACAGTACAGGTGAATAATACTACTCATACAGTACAGGTCAGTAATACTACTCATACAGTACAGATGAATACTACTACTCATACAGTACAGGGGAATAATACTACTCATACAGTACAGTTCAGTAATACTACTCATACGGTATGGGTGAATACTACTACTCATACAGTACAGGTGATTAATACTACACTCGTACATTACAGGTGAATAATACTACTCATACAGTACAGGGGAGTAATACTACTTATACAGTACAGGTCAGTAATAATACTCATACAGTAGAGGTCAAGTAATACTACTCATACAGTACAGGTGAATAATACTACTCATACAGTACACGGGAATATACTCATACAGTACAGGTCAGTAATATACTCATACAGTACAGGTGAATAATGCTACTTATACAGTACAGGTGAATAATACTACTCTAATACAGTACAGGTGAATAATACTACTCATACAGTACAGGTGAATAATACTACTCTAACACAGTACAGGTGAATAATACTACTCATACAGTACAAGGGAATAATTCTACTCATACAGTACAGGTGAATACTACTACTCATACAGTACAGAGGAATAATACTACTTATACAGTACAGGTCAGTAATACTACTCGTACAGTTCAGGTGAATAATGCTACTCATACAGTACAGGTCAGTAATACTACTCATACAGTACAGGGGAATAATACTACTCATACAGTATAGGAGAATAATACTACTCATACAGAACAGGTGAGTAATACTACTCATACAGTACAGGTGAATAATACTACTCATACAGTACAGGTCAGTAATACTACTACTACTACTACTACTCATACAGTACAGGGAAGTAATACTACTCACAGTACAGGTCAGTAATACTACTCATACAGTATAGGTCAGTGCAGTACAGGGGAATAATACTACTCATACAGTACAGGTGAGTAATACTAGTCATACAGTACAGGTGAATACTACTACTCATATAGTACAGGGGAATAATACTACTCATATGGTACAGGTCAGTAATACTACTCATACAGTACAGGTGAATAATACTACTCATACAGTACAGGTGAGTAATACTAGTCATACAGTACAGGGAAATAATGCGACTCATACAGTACAGGTGAGTAATACTAGTCATACAGTACAGGAGAATAATGCTACTCATACAGTACAGGTGAGTAATACTAGTCATACAGTACAGGTGAATAATACTACGCATACAGTACAGGTGAGTAATACTACTCAAACAGTACAGGTGAGTAATACTACTCGTACATACTACTCATACAGTACAGGTGAATACTACTACTCATACAGTACAAGTGAGTAATACTAGTCATACAGTACAGGTGAATACTACTACTCATACAGTACAGGTGGGCACTACTACTCATACAGTACAGGGGAATAATACTACGCATACAGTACATGTGGCTTTTGTACAGCATTATAGTAAGAAACACAAAATTATCAATATTGCATTACAGGACTTGCCAGATGGGCTCACTGGTTCATCTTTCTACAGATTTTCCTTCCATTTCATGTGTGGTTGAGAGCTGGCTGCTAGTCTGAAGCTTTCTTTCCATTTTGTTTCAAAGATGTTTTAAATTCTTCTAATTTGAACTGTCAACAATTAACCATGGACAGATTACTTGGAAAGGGTATATGTTAAGTTGTCAATCTCGCCTTCATTCTTGCTTGATGGGTTCGGAGCCGATCCCTCGGCTCCGACTCGGCACTTGCTAAGCTCGAGAGCTTCTTTTACCAGCTCGAGGTAGCCCCATATCCCATGATGCAAGGCGGTAAGTACCCAGATCTCGTTTGCCGCTTCGCTTAGGAGGTCTTCTTTTTGCCAGCTCCTGGTAAGTTGTTCACTTTTGTGAGTTTTAAGCCCCTTTAGTCAAAAAAACTTTATATATATAGTTTTAACTCTAGTTTATACCTTTTCTGACAGAAATTTCCTGTCTCCGTTAATTTTTAGTTAGTCTATCTTAAAACCCTATCCCATCCCCCCCCTGTTAGGGTGTGTGTGTATTGGTTTTATACAATACCTTTTTGGTATTTTATTTAAGTTAAATTTGACTGGTGTGTGTGTGTGTGTTTTCGGCACCATGTCAAAGGAGAGGGTCTCAGGTTTTAAGAAGTGTGACTCGTGCTGTCAGAAAATGTCTCTGACAGACGGTCACACTTCTTGCCTGTATTGTCTGGGCCCTCTTCACCTGCAGGACTCCTGTGCTATTTGTCACTCCTTCAGCCAGAGAGTCCTGCAGGAGACATAACAAACTGGTTCTTAGGGGCCTTCTTAAGCCGGAGGGCTCTCCGGCTAAGTCGGCTCCACCAAAACCAGCAAAAGTTTCCAAGGCCCAGGCTTCTGTTTCTAAGCCTGCGGCCTCGGCTCCGACTCGTACTGAGTCGAGATCGGCTCCGGCTGGAGCCGATTCTGGCTTGACAAAGCCTTCGGCACCGATGGCTATCGGTGCCGAAACTGTATTGTCCACTTCGATGTCGGCTCCGATCGGCTCCGACACCCATGTGGCACAGGCATCGGTGTCGGCTCCGATCGGCTCCGACACCGTTACTTTGGTGGCTGTATCGGCTCCGGCTGGAGCCGATACATCGAGGCTTCCTGTCGGCTCCGAGAAGTCGGCTCCGACAGGATCTATAGTATCGGCTCCGATGGCTCATTCCAGGAAGAGGTCGAGGTCCCCTTCCTTGGAGCCGATACTGTCGGCTCCAGCTTCACCTCTTCTATCGGAACGGAGCCATCGGAGCCGATCTTCAAGGTCATCCAGGTTGTCAGATCATGACCTAGAGAGAGTGGTCAGTAGATTACTCAAGTCACAGGTACTGGCCCAAATGTTACACAGTCCGTCTCAGCAGACGACTGTTGGTCCACACCCCATTACAGTTCCTCCTTCAACTCTACCCCAGAGCTTAGAGTTGGAGTCTTTGGGAATGGTTACTGCTACGGCTGCAGGACGGATACCCCCTTCTGTTCCTTCAGCCTCTACTCTTATCTCCTCTTCGAGACCTTCCTTAGAGGGATTCGGTGGTCGGGCTTCCATGGTCTCCTCCGAGGGGGTGAGTGGCATCGGACCCTTGTCCGAACCCGCTCTCCCCCTTGGAGCCTCGGCCTTGGTGAGCTCGGCTCCGACATCTGCCTCGGAGACTTCCCTTTCGGTGGTCCCTGGAGTTCCTAGTTCTTCGGAACTGGTTCTCTCGAACCTGCCTGGGAGGGGAGCATTCGAGGTGATGAAGAGTGTACTGGCCACTGGTATCAGTCAGCAGTCTATTCCCGTAGCTCCTCCCTCTATAGTACCTGTTGACATCTCTGCCACTTCTCTTGCTACAGGACCCAGAGATCCTCCGCCTCAGGTTTCCCCATTGGGAATTTCCCCCTCTTCCGAGGATTCTCCTGATGTTTCGGGAGATCCTCCTAGGAAGAGGACTTGTAAGAGGAAGCATGTAGACTCCCTCGAGTCTGACAGTTCGGATACTGACTTTGATGAGACAGAGGGATCCACTAGATCCCCCTGTGAGGATGTCTCCTTCTCAGACATCCTAGAACTTCTGAAACAGAGGGGAAACTGGCCCACCAACAATCCCTCTGAGGATGAGTCAGTATACCTAGAGGCGTTTGGATCTCGGCCCTCCACCTCCTGGGTGTCTCCGCCTTTCGACCCCCTTATGCAGGTTATTGCACGAGGCGTGGGCAGCTCCTGACTCTGTAGAGCCAGTCCCTAGGAGGCCTTCAAAATTTATCACTGCCCAGTGACAAACAATTCCTTACCAAGGGTGTCCCGCTGATGCCATGGTGGTGGCTGCGGCCACCAAAAAGGAACTTGCAGATCCTTCCATGCCCGTCCATCCTCCTAATAAGGACTCTAGGACCATGGATAGGTACGGCAAGCGGATGTTTTCCTCAGCGACCTTTGCTATGCGTTCGCTGAATTATCTTTGTCACTTCACCAGACTCCAGAGAGATATCCTGAAGGAGCTGGGAGAAGTAGTTCAGGATCCTACAGCTGCAGGGGCTCAAGAAAAGATTGCTTCGCAGCTAGGAACCCTCAATTCCATTGCTAACTCCTCCATGCGGCTAATATCTTATGCTGCGGATGGAGCGAGTAGAGCCGCAGGCACAGGTGTGGCTCTTAGCCGCCAAGCCTGGATGCGGCTATGTGATTTTTGCGGATCCCTTTAAGGCGTCCTTCACAAATTCTCCCTTTGATGGGTCAGCTTTGTTTGGCCCTCAGGTGAAGGAAACCTTGACCAGGTGTGAGCAGGACGGCAAGACTCTTTCTGCTGTTGGAGTCCGTTTTTCCACCCCTTCTAGGCCTTATCCCAAAAAACAGAAGGGTGGGAAGATGTGGTTCCGTAAATCCCAAGGAGTCACGTCGGATTCACGTGGTCAGTTTACCCCTAGAGGCAGAGGGGGTAACAACAACAGACGCTCTAGAGGCAGAGGGGGTCTGAAGAACCAGGGAAACAGGGAGCCTCTCTCTGATAAGCCCTTTCAGCATCCCTGAGGTGTTGCCCGGCTGTCCCTCCTTGGAGGCAGTCGGGGGAAGATTATCACTGTACCCAGAAGCCTGGCATTCACTCACTCAAGACAGATGGGTACAGTCGATCATATCCAAGGGTTACATAATTCCTTTCGAGGAAAGTCCCTTCCCCTCAAGTTCCCTTCCAGATGTACCACCCGGTCTAAGGGAGATTGCAGAGTTAGAAATCGCAAAACTACTGCAAAAAAGAGCCATTCAGCCAGTTACAATAGACCATTCAGAGCCCGGAATCTACTCAAGGTTCTTTTTGGTCCCCAAAAAGACGGGAGACTGAAGACCAATATTGGATCTCAGCAGACTCAACAAGTCTGTCAGGAAGACAAGATTCCGAATGGTCACTCTTCAGTCAATTCTGCCCTTCTTACAGAAGGACAACTGGATGTGCTCAATAGATCTTCAGGATGCGTACTATCACATCAAAATTCACAGACGCTCCAGGAGATTTCTCCGCTTTCGGCTGGGGTCCAGTCACTTCCAGTTCAGAGCCCTGCCCTTTGGTCTCACTACAGCCCCCAGAGTGTTCACCAAATGCATGGCAGTGGTCACGGCTCACCTGAGACGTCAGGGATTCCAGGTGTTTCCGTATCTCGACGACTGGCTCCTGTCAGCCACCACCAGGCATCAGCTTAGACAAGCCAGGGATTACACAATAGACCTTTGTTCTCATTTAGGCATCTCAATCAACTTCGAAAAGTCATCCTTATCGCCCTGCCAGTCTATTACCTTCATAGGCGCAAACTTAAACACTGTTCGGATGTCAGCTACCCTTACAGAACAAAGAGTTTCAGACATTCAGACTCATGTCAGGATCATTCTGGCCAGCAAGAAAATACAGGCCAGAATGGTTCTGAAGGTATTAGGTCTCATGGCTGCGGCCATTACACTTCTTCCCCTGGCTCGATTCTACATGCCCCTTCTTCAGTGGATGCTGTTCACACAGTGGTCATACCAGCAACTTCCAATGCGTCACCAGATTCTGGTGACACAAACATGCAAAGAACATCTTGCTTGGTGGATCACATCGTCTCAGGTTCACCAAGGCAGGTGCTTTGTACCTCCGTCCCCGATAGCCACTGTCACCACGGATGCCTCCCTGATCGGGTGGAGGGGTCATTATCAGGGCAGGATGGTTCATGGGACGTGGCAACCGTTCGAGTACCATCTGCACATAAATGTCCTGGAGATGAGAGCAGTGCTTTTAACGTTGCAAGCCCTCAACGACTTTCTTCCCGTAGGGACAATTGCAGTCCAAACAGACAACATGTCTGTAGTTTGGTATATCAACAAACAGGGCGGAACCAAGTCCTACCCCTTGTGTCGAGAAGCGCTCAGACTTTGGCAATGGGCGATCTCCTCTCATCGGTTTCTGGTAGCAACGCATATCCCTGGGAAAACCAACATTATAGCGGACAGATTGAGCAGAGCTATCCTCATGCCTCACGAGTGGTCTTTCAAGCAGTCTATAGCGGAAGAGATTTTTCTGGAATGGGGTCGTCCATGTTGCGATCTTTTTGCTACTCCCCAAAACAGCAAATGTCCAGACTTCTTCAGCCTCTTCCCTCTATCAGGCCATCCCCCCAGAGACGCTCTGACCCAGGATTGGCCCCAGGGACTTCTTTATGCCTTCCCTCCATTTCCTCTGATCCCTCAGGTGATCCAGAAAGCTACTGTTTTGAGAGCCAAATTGATTCTCATTGCCCCTTACTGGCCTCGACAAGTTTGGTTCCCGTTCCTCCATCATCACCTTTTGGTGCAGCCGTGGCATCTGGACCCAGTGCCAGATCTTCTGATTCACCAATCCGGTCAGCTGCACCGGTCAATCCCTTCTCTCAACCTCACAGCATGGTTGCTCCACTTCCTTCCTTAGCCAGGCTTCCTTTGATCTCTAACCCTGTTAGAGACATCATAGTAGCTTCACTAAAATCCTCTACCAGGAGGATTTACACAAGCAAATGGAAACGTTTCTCTTATTGGGCTAAGGCCCAAAATATTGATCCTTTACTGCCCCTGTTCAGGCAGTTCTGGACTTCTTAGCAGAGATTTTTCATGCAGGCTCCTCTTCTTCCACAGTCAGAGTTCAATTGGCTGCTATCTCCAACTTTCATGTTGGGGTCGCAGATCATAATATTATGTCCCATAGGCTCTGCAGGGCCTTCTTGAAAGGAATTTTCCTACTAAAGCCTCCTATCAGGAATCCTCCTCCTCAGTGGGATCTAAATCTAGTGCTGACATCCTTGATTCTTTCCCCCTTCGAGCCAGCTGTTTCTTGTTCCCTGAAACATCTTTCTTGGAAAACTTTATTCTTAGTGGCTATTACATCTGCCAGGAGGGTGTCTGAACTTCATGCTCTTTCGGTTCGACCCCCCTATTTGGTTTTTCACAAAGACAGGGTATCTTTGAGAACTAACCCAACCTTTTTGCCTAAGGTCGCTTCAAAGAACAATTTGAATCAATCCATTGATCTCCCTGTGTTTTTCCCTAACTATTCAGATAGGGCGGAACAAAAGCTACATTATCTTGATGTCCACCGTCAACTTAGATACTATTTGGACAGAACAAAAAAATTTAGGAAATCTAATCAACTTTTTGTTTCCTATGCAGATAATAAAAAAGGCCTTCCTGTTTCTAAAGTGACTTTGTCCAGATGGCTTTCTTCGGTCATCACTGAAATTTATACGCTCAGGGGAAAACAGATGTGCTCAAAACGTAAAGCACATTCAACTAGGAGTTTAGCTACTTCTACAGCTTTTCAAGCTAGACTTCCTTTGGACACTATTTGTGCAGCGGCCACTTGGGCCACTCCTCACACTTTTGTTTCCCATTACAAATTGGACTTGGCCTCCAGGGACAGAGCCAGTTTTGGCTCTACAGTCCTCAAGAGTTTGTTCCATTGAGCCACCCAGGATAGAGGTGCTAGGGACGCGGTCCCATCAAGCAAGAATGAAGGCGAGATTGACAACTTAACATTAAGAAGTTATGTACCTACCATAACGTTCCATGTTAGTTGTCTTCTCTTGCCTTCTTTCTTGCGACCCTCCCTCCTTCCCCCTGGCCTGGACAGACCTTGTATAAGAAACTATTATGCTAAAGACCATTCAGACCTGGTCCTTTTTCCATCTGTAAGTTTCTTCTTCCTTTGGGAAGTATTTTATGCTTGGTGTTATTGCCCTTTGTCAACAAACGAGATCTGGGTACTTACCGCCTTGCATCATGGGATATGGGGCTACCTCAAGCTGGTAAAAGAAGCTCTTGAGCTTAGCAAGTGCCGAGTCGGAGCCGAGGGATCGGCTCCGAACCCATCAAGCAAGAAAGAAGGCGAGAGAAGACAACTAACATGGAACGTTATGGTAGGTACATAACTTCTTATTATCGTTTCTTGTAAGAATTGTGATAGCACTGCTGTTACCTTCTGTGACACCTCAGTCACTCTGATCAGAAACACAACCTGTGGAAGGGCTTTGCAGTATGAGTATAAACTATTGCCATACAGATGGCTCTGGGTCATTTGATATCCACTTCATCTTTTAGTTACGTTTTCAGTGTCTTTTCTAGTAGCAGGTCACCACACAAAACTTTTGTCATGGAAGTTCTTTTTTCTGGGATTGGTTGTCTCTTCAAGTGCCATTTCTGTTACTGTAGAATGCAAGTTGGTTGAGATTTGTATTTATTCTTTGTTGACTAGATTAATCCCACTAGGCTAGCGGTCTCTTTTCAAGGGAGACCTGAAGTGGTATTTCTGCTACTGGGGAATTTGGCCAGGGCATCAGGGAACGTCCCCTGCTCTTTTCTCTTTGGAGTTGCTAGATGGTGCTGATATAGCAGCAAGGAAGAGGTCTAAGGGAAGCAGCAGCATTGGGGAAGAGAAAAGCTATGGTGGGTTTGGAAATGGAACATGAGAATATGGACTACGTTTTGTTGAATATGGAGAATCAGACTGCAGATAAAGATTCCTGTATGGCGGATGATGTAAATGAGCAGCATTTAGCTGTAGCAATGGAAAATAATGTGAGTGAGTCCATTATAGTTGTGCAGCTAACAGGACTTGTTTCAGGAGGGCTAGCAGATGATGTTCTGATGAAAATAATCAAACAGGATGATCCAGGTGACAGTTCTGCTGTTTAATGGAGTAAGCTGGCATATAACTTTTTGGAAGTTCTGAGGACAGTAATGTGGAGAAGGAACCAGGTGAAGTGGCAGCAAAGACTGCGGCAATTAAAATGTATGCAACAGTTTCAGAAAGTAAAAGAGGAAAGCAGTAACAAACTGAAAAGGTGTTCAGCTTTGTGGTAGCGGAGAATGCAGCAGTTAAAACGTATGCAGCAGTGACAGCAGGTAAAAAAGGAGAGCAGCAACAGAGTATAAATAAAATGATGTTTAAAAAGAAGAGAAAGCCAGCTGTTGGAATAAGACCAAAAATTAAACTGTAATAGATACGTATGAGACAGTTTGGTACCTGTTCTGGGATTTAACGCTCAAGAAATTCTTTTGTACATATACTGACAGAAACTTTTTGTGACTTGATATTTGAATCTGAGGGACTGATGACAAATATTCTGGAACTGTGTGAGAAAAAGGATAGCTAACCATGGAAGAATTATTTATCTGGTAGTAAGTTAAAACATATGTTAGTTTGCAGTTTAGAACTGATGAACTGGAAGATGATGTTAACAATGCATGCAGGGATTGTGTGGAACTGTTGATAACATTGTGAAAGACAGAGATGAGAGAAACCCGTGGATGGAGGGTGGAGTTTGGAAGCAGGTTTGAAATGTGAAAAAACAAATGGTAAAAACACTTACCAATTGTGATTTTTATAAATCGTCATAGAGGGACATTATAATGTGCTGGCAAGTGTAAATAATGCTGCTTTTGTGGAAATGTTTCTCATTTAATTAATGATTATAAAAAGATGTAATGTGATCACTGTGGGGAGAAAGGACAAACAGCACGAAAGTGAGTGGCTGTACGTAAGCTGTGTAAAAAGGGGACATTTTTGGATGGGTTGTCAAGCGTAAGTCACAAATAATGAAAACGAAATGGAAAGGGAAGAAAACCTGATAAGGATGGATAACAACAGGCTGAGGGAGAGGGTGAAGTAGCTGAAGAAGAAACTGCAGGTGAATAAAAATATGGAGGGGAAAAAGGAGGAGAGAGTTTACATCCATCATTAGAAGAGATTAACACTAAGATTTTTGTAAATTCTAGCCAGTGAAAAATCTGATTCTGAGAATCAATAAATATTTGTACATAAACCCAAGAAACAAATCCAGTAGTGAGTGAACAAAATAAGAAAATTAAAATTCAAAAATATTTTCCCTAAACCTAAGAAGGAAAAGCAACATCATTATTGAATCCCCAAATGATGTGGATACTCTACAAAAGGGCCTTACAGAAACAGATGCCTGATGCCAGAGCCATGGGCTCAAGCTTAATGCCAAGAAGTGTATAGTTATCCCCTTTGGGAAAAAAACATGTACCATGAATTACCACACAGGTGGCAGTACACTAAACACCGAAAGTGTGATGAGAGACTTAGGGGCACAGGTGGACAGTGGTCTCATCTTCGATAACCACATCACTACAACAGTCTGGAAATCCTTCTATGTGGCACACCTCATCACTAAGGGCTTTTCATCCAGAAAAAAGGAGGTCATTGTTCCACTGTACTCATCCCTCATTAGACCCATTATAGAATACAACGCCCCATTTGGTATGTACCTCACAAGACATCTGCAATAGCTGGAAAGGCCGCAGAAATACCTCACTAAAAGAATCACAGGCCTAAAACAGATGCCATATGCTGACCGTCTAAAAAAACTCCAGCTATACTCTGTGGTATATTCTCTACTCAGAGGCGATCTCTGCTTAACATACAAGGCCATGTCAAACCCTGAGCTGTTGAACATGCTCCACTTAAAGAAATCCCAATCCCTCAGAGCCTCACGCTCCACAGATCTAAACCTTGTCATTACAATGAACAAAACATGCTGGAGGGATAGGTTCCTGACCCAGAGACTCCCCATACTGTGGAATAGACTGCCCATACATGTCAAGCAGAACGCCTCCTTGACCCTCTTCAAAAGGAACCTTGATGATTGGATGGGAGAAAGAAAATTCACCCCGGGGATCACTTCAATCGCCCTGCTAGACAGGGTCCAGGGAAGTAAATAGTGTGGGAAGAAATAGCCAGGGGATTGTTATGGCTAGGCTTGTATAGGCCCTAGGGCCGATAGCCTGGTACCAACCTATGAACCTATGAACAATTTGAGAGTCCTTTCAGTATATGTGAACAGTATTATTAACATTGTAAGAAGGATATTGATCATGATATGGTGTGCTAAATGTGATGCAACTGTAAGATTTCTGACAAGTGAAGAAAACAGCAAACAGAAAAATTGTAGGGTGGAAATAAAACATGGAATATACGAAGTGAAAGTTGTTATGGAGTGGTTGTGTTGTGTAAAGAAACAGTGAAAATGTTGGTAAGGATTGAAAGATTAACTGTTATGGATATTTAGTGGCGAGAACATATTTATAGAATTACAGCATTGCATGCATGTACAACTGGCAAGGAAAAAGATAATCTGTTTCATCAAATTTAGACTATGTGGTGGCTAACATGAAAGTTACACTTGCAGTAGACTTCAGTAGTGATTTAAGGAGTAGAAGTAAAAATAAATGACAAGATGTAAAAATACAGGAAGTGATAAAATGTGGTAAGTTATATGTAGAGCAAAAGTCGATGGACTTACAGAAAGGGATACTTGGATCTGAAACTTGATTAATTTGTATTATCGGAAGGCTTGACGGTAGCAGATAGTGGTACAGTTGTGATGATTTCTCAGATCATTAGGCAATATGACTGGGGATGATGGAAGACAGGGAGTGTATTAAAACAGAAAAAGGAATAAAAAGAAATTATGGGGTGAAACTAGAGAGTGGGAAGTATTGCAGTTATAGAAGGACATCTGCAAAAACTGGTATGAATAGTGGATTGAATTTAAAAAGAAGTAAATGAAGTGTTTTTTCAGTGGCAGGATGATGTAATAAAGAAAAAGAAAGTAAAATATGAGAAAATGTATACAAAAGTATAGAATTTAGAGAATAATACAAGATAGTATTATGATATAGAAAAATAAATATATAAAAGAAATTGAGAAAAAATAAGACATTAATGTTTAAACAGATATATTATTTACAAGAGAGAAGGGAGGAGGTGTCTGCATATTTGGGTAGAATAATAAAGGAGAATATTAGTATAATGAGATAAATGAAAAATGAAAAAAGAGAGGTAAAAAGAACACAAGAGTAGATTGTAAGTCTTGTAATATAGCATATGTAAAATAATACAGAATGAAAAATAAAAAAATTTCCAGAACACATTAAGGAAGAATTTGAAAAATAAAGTACGATTAGTGAATTGGATGAAGTATTTTAGAAAGTAAATGTTGATTCAGTATCAGGCCCAGATGGTACAGTATATGGGATGCATAAGAAATGAATGTACTAGTAAACAGGGTATTTTGTAAATGTACTGAATGAATGGTTGAAGGAAGGTTTTGTTTACAAAGCATTATATATTGGCATATTAACATTTGTATGGAAGTAAAATGAGAAGAATGAAATAATAAATTAGAGACTTATCACACTAAATAGCATGGAAAATAAATGTTTTAGGGGAATAATACAGAGGAGAGTGGAAGAAAGGATGAGGGATATTTTGGGAAAAGTGTATATGGTATAAAAGGGAAGGGATGTCAAGAACTGTTATTTGTTGTGAGAGAAACTGTGGGTGATGTTATAAGCAATAGGGAAGATGCAATTCGTATGGCAGATGATATCAATAAAACATTTGATACCATGGGAAGTGATGATTCGTGGAATGGTATGGAAAAGTATGGAGTAGGCAATCGGGATAAGGAGAGTGTTTATGTCAGCCTATCAGAACAATGGGTTAAGAGTGCTAGTGAATGGGTGGCTCAGTAAACAAATATGCATGAAGTGTAGACAAGGACGTCCCATGAGGGAAATATTGTTTGTATTGGTCATGAATGAAATAGTGACTGAAGCAGCTTCCAATGTGGAGAAGATGCTGGATATGTGATGCAAAAGGAGGCACTGATACTAGTTGTTTTGACAGCTAGGGAAGATGTAGTTGTAGTTGTTAAGAACAAAATGTAGGTGAGGACATGTTGGCTTGTCTGAATGGATGTTTAAAGTAAATGGGAATGACCAGGAGCAAAGATTCAAGTAAGGGTTTGGGTGATGTGGTGATAACTATGTGTGTGTGTGTGTGTGTGTGTGTGTGTGTGTGTGTGTGTGTGTGTGTGTGTGTGTGTGTGTGTGTGTGTGTGTGTGTGTGTGTTTCAATGAATTAAGTGCTTTGCTAGGAATAAACTTTGAAAAAAATGAAAAAATTGGGAAAATGATGTTATGATGCAATGGGAAGGGTTGATAAAAAAGAAATATGTCGTCTGTGAAAGAGGTGTAGATTAGTATTCAGGAAAATTATTTATCTGGTGAATTTGAAAAGAAGGAGAAAAATAGTATATATGTCAAATGTTTAAATGATGCCAGTAAAATATGTAAAGGCAATTGTGCAACTGATATTTTCTTTCATATGAGGTTCAAGATTAAACCCAGTTAAAAAGGTGTGTTATACATGAGTGAAGATGAAGGAGGAATGGGGTTACTAAATCCGGTGGTTTATTTTGCTTCTTTAAACTTGTGTAGAATATTAAAGCAGGTAACGGAAGAAAAGGAGAAATTAATAGGCAGAATGCCTAAATATAAATAAAAAACATGGGAAACAATGACAGTAAAAAAAGAATATGTGAATGTAGAAATTAAACATTAAAGAAAAAGTACTAACATGGAAAATAAAAATTGTTGATACAGAAAAAGATAGAAGGATGTGGTGTAATAGTCTGATAAGACATTATTGTTATGTAAATCCATGAGAATATTTCCCAGAAGAGGTGATTAAAGCCACTAAGTAAAGGAAAAAGTGTTGCACTAAGATAATAGAATGTGGGAATATCTTATGGACACTGGTAATAAGTTACCAGTACAGGAACATATGCCATATAAAATGAATGTTTATTTTGCAGGGAGGAAGAGAATATTGTACATAGTATCATCACACAGTTTCATCAGGGATTTAAACTGTTTGGTTAGTCATTCAGTTTTGGGGTCTTTAATAGACTTGAGATCACTGGGAGTGGGTGTCCTGAAGTGAGAGTAGTTAGTCTGTTCATTGACTGGTGGCAGTGTTAGTATCTGAAAGGGAGAGTACTGGGAATGGCCAGTAGTATCAAGCTTTGACTGCAGAATGGGGAGCTTATGAAGGGGCTTAGGTTGGAAAGATATTTGCTTAGGGGGTTATTTATCTTTAAGATTTTGTAGGGAGAATGAGATGGTGCAATGATTTCAAAAAGTGTGTGGGGTGAAGGGAGATAGGTTCATAGGTTGGTACCAGGCTATCGGCCTATACAAGCCTAGCCATGAGAATTCCCTGGCTATAGACGGGGTATTACTGGGATGGGTTGCAATAATGATGTCAATAAATGAATGATGATTATATCTGAGGTTGAGTCTAGTTAGGAATAAGCTGAGATTTGCAGGAAATACAGATAAACCATGCTTAAGGTTTCGGTTTAAGTCACCCAGGATGAGGATGTGTTTACTTGGTTGGATGTGAAAAAAGTGTAGACAGGAGAATTTTTTTTTTTTAATTTCTGGAGCGAAATGGGAAGTAGCAGACATGTAATGGCTGGGTATAGGATATGTGAAAACTGGAAGTTTGGTTAGTAACCAGTTGGAGTCAGAGTCAATGGATGCATACCTTCATTCTTTCATAGTGGGAAATACAGTCTTTCTGTGGTTGATTCAAGTTTGAAGAAGTAGCTGTGGAAAGAGAAATGCAATACTGCCAGCTTGGTTTGGCCTAGACTCCAAAGTTTTCATACTTCAGGAGGCTAGCAAATGAGTCATAACACCAAAAACCATTAATATATTTAAAAAGCCCATTGTCATTACTGAAATGTTACTATTTGTGTGAGGCTGTCTTGGTATTGCCAGAATCTCTGCAGAGAGATGCAACATTATTTCACAGCAGGTGCCCAGTGTACAGTGAGCAAAAACTTGATAGTTTCAATTTCTCTTTTTCCTTATTAGCGTGTTACTTAAGTTACTGGTATGCTTATTCCATTTTAAGTAATTGTAAAACTAAAATAAGCAAATAAAGTAAGTAGCAGCACTGGCCTATGCTTGGCATGTGCAAGAGGTAGAAACCATGAGTATATTTAGGAAATATTCGCAGTGTCTACCATTTGACATTTTTTTCAGAAAGAGTAAGCATAACACTTGTTATGTTCATCAAATAAACTAATTAAAATAGTTAATAGTGCTAAACATAATTTTATTTTGATAATTAAATTATTTTGTTGGCAGGTTTTGGGGTCCCTGGAACTGTGGGCCTTATGCAGCCTCACTTTCCCTTTTAGCCCCTATTATAATCCATGACTGTATGTGTTACTTTGCCAGAAGTCAGTTAATATACACTCTTTTATGGCATTAGAATGCATATGTTAATTTACTGGCCTGCTGGTGTAGGGGTTTTGCTTTTGACTGCGTTGATACCAACCTCATTTTACCTAGCATTTCAGCTGAGCTTTGAGGCATTATATACCATGATTAGTGTCCTGTACTTTCATCTTGCAGTGGGGTGGGAGTCCTCTGAGTGGTGCTTCCACCTGTTAAAGGCCGACACACACACACACACACACACACACACACACACACACACACACACACACACACACACACACACACACACACACACACACACACACACACACACACACACACACACACACACACACACCTTAGCCCTTGACCATGTCTTCGACTAGCACATTTTGCATATGTCAGCTTGCTAGGCTGCACTGAATGCAACAGTAAGGCTGTAGGATGTAAACGGTAAAAACTTCCATCTTCACCATGCTGTTATGGTACACTTACACAGCAGCAACATACCAGTAGGGGATACAGTCCTTGTTGCAAGTGCTGGGAATACTACTTGTGTGACAGCAGCGATGAAGAAGAAATGGGGGTGTCTCAAACAGGGCCAATGCCTGCAGTGCAAACAGTGAAACTGGTACAACATATTAAAATGCAGAGTTTTATTGACAGCAGATTTAAGTGTGCAGTATGACATCTGTTCAGTTGTAGTACTAAAGGTGTTTTAAAATTGTAGTATGCACCTTGTATATGTCTTTTTTCTAATTGCTAATATAAGAAAGTGATAGCTTAGTGTAACCTGACACATTTAGGAAGTATGGATAGGCATAACAAGATTCCCCTTGGGATGTTAACCTAGTAACAATGGTATAGCCAGGCATACTCTTTGTACTTTTCTGTGTACTTGTCAACATGGCTTTTTGCAGGTCATATTATATTTACAGCTATCTAAATGAATGATTTTAACAGCAGTTGTGATATCACTAATCTAAAAACAATATTTTAATAGTTGTAGGGGAACAGCTGAAAAAGTTAATTACATTTATTATGTGTTTTGATGGGCAGGTTTTTAAGTGATAGGTATCCAAAGGAGGGGGTTGCATTAAGAGCTAGTGAGTACAAATGGAATGTACTTGCTACAATCCTGCCTACTAATCGCCTCTAAACTTATATATGGCTATAAAAGTTGAAGCACAAGAGTATGCTTTAATTGTACAGCTGTTGTGTTTTTATCCATTTGGCAA
This sequence comes from Protopterus annectens, assembly GCF_019279795.1. Lineage (NCBI taxonomy): Eukaryota > Metazoa > Chordata > Ceratodontiformes > Protopteridae > Protopterus > Protopterus annectens. The sequence continues at coordinate 1,099,293,639 of NC_056743.1, forward strand.
GATCATACATGAACATGAACAACCAGTAACTTTGTCTTTTACATGTGAAAAGTTGGAAACAAAAACATCTGTAGAACCATGCAGTAGTTAAATGCTTGCTGAGTGTGTTGCAAAGAAAGTCATTATCAGAAACTCCATAATGATAACTGTGAGTGTTAACAGGCATGGAAATCAGTGCTTAGTGAGCCTTGTGAGAACTTAATTATGTCCGAATATTACTGCAGTGGTCATAGTATTGCAGTACGTAATATAATACAGTTTGAATGTACTTATTGGTATTCAAATCTGAATGTTGCCACATGCATTATGAATGCATTGGAAAAAGATTATACCAGATTACAGCATGGCCAAGCTTTTACAATGCTGGTATATATTATTTTAATGCATAAGTGAAATGGCAAAAAATTACACCAGATTACAGTGTTAGTAAGTCTTGTACAGTGTTGATAAGTATTATTTTAATGCAGTGTGAGGATTTCTTTGAGGCTGTATCTGCTAATAAAAGTCACCCAGATGTAAAGCACAGTTTTATATGAGCCTGACTGGCACCAAAATACATGTTTGATGTTCATTTTCTATGGTGTGTCCAGCCTCCTCCTCACATACCTGTGCAGGTAGTTTTGCCTCTTGTATCCTCTAAATAAAAATATTATTTTCAAGACTTCACAAATCACAGTAAAGGCTGTCACCTCCCCATACACATAACTTAGCAACTCAGTATTTGACATCAACGTTTTGCCCAGTTGCACTTTTTAGACTTGTGCCAATTATCTCCAAGACTTCACAACTTAAAGGCTGTCACCTCCCCGTACACATAACATAGCGACTCAGTATTCAACATCAACGTTTTGCCCAGTTGCACTTCTTAGACTTGTATCAATTGTCTCCAAGATTTCACAACTCACGGTATATGCTGCCACCTCCCTGTACACATAACTTAGCGACTCAGTATTCAACATCGTTTTGCCCAGTTGCACTTCTTAGAATTGTTCCCATCTCATTCTGCGTGGAGTGCCACTAAGCTATATTATTGCTTTAGTATACAAATTGTGGCAATGCCTAAAACTCACTTTTCTGTAATGAGATGCTGGTATCACATTGTACTCTTGTATTTATATTTGTATATGTACTTGTATCTAAAGTGTTTCTCCCTGCCTCCATTGAAAATAGGCTTTGTCCTAGTTGGACTTTCCTGGTCAACAAATGTTAAATAAATAAATAAAATTATATTAAGAAAACTACAATGTATGATATTGTTTTATCAGCACAAAAGAGTGGATGTGCAGTATTTTCTCTATGTTCAATTTTTTATTACTTAGACATGTATCTTTACAAAGACAGCAGTCTAGGTGAATAAGTGCTTGTCATGTATCAATGGCACAAAAAAGTGCAAAAAAATCAGGAGTGTGCACATTAAATCTAATTAAAATACACATTATGTAGCATCTGCATATTACAACAGTATAAAAATCATCTCTACCATTAAGAAACAAGACATACTGCATATGTTCTAGCCAATTTGTCAGTTATATTATGCTCTTTCCTCAGTGACATTTAAAAATGAATCCAGTGACCCAAGTGTTGTATTTGAATGTGCTTTTTAAAATACATATTTATGTGCTTTGACTAGATTTATATTGCTCATAGTACCCAAAGCATTTTCTTTCAGAGGAATTCACGTAATGGACTTAAAATCGATAAACAAGTCAAACCATCCATCCATTCTGACATCTGCATTTACATTTCTACAGATTTTTTTTTTTTTAAATTTAACTGTAAATATCTGACTGTGATGCATCTGCATGTTTTCTTCCAACAGGCTGTTATTACTGTTACACTGCTGTAACATTTTTTTTTTGTTCTTCTGCTAGCCATTAGCTAATACAGTAGCTTATTGCTTAAGATAACAAGTTACAACCTATATATGAGTTGGTCTTTAATTTGTACACAATTCATTCACAGAGTGAGACTCTACAACTGAAATGAACCACAGTGAAGCTTCCATTGCATCGGTACACTGTTGGAAACATAAGAGATTTCTTTGGCTAGTGGGTCTTAAGTAGAGAAAGGCTAACCAAGGCCAGTTTTTCATGTAGATACTTATGGGTTGATTTTTTTTTCTGCCTGGAAGTGATTTTCTCTCAGTTTTTTTCCAATATGTTATCACACTGTTTAAAGATCTACATTATTAAGGATCGTTTTCAACTTTCTCTTTCTACCTTGTATGTAATTTTATCTTAGTCATCTACATTCTTCCTTAGCATGTGCTTTAACTGGACTGAGTATCTTTCTGTCATGCATTTGAGCCTATTTAGGGACAGAGTGCTGGCACAGCTGATAGTGTTGCTGCCTCATAGCTCCCAGGTTTCAGGCTCGCTCCTGACTTCTACATGATATCTGTGTGCAGTTTACATTTTCACTACATGTTGGTGTGAAACTCCCCCAGTGACTGTAGTTCCCTCTTACATCCCACAGGCAATTAGTTTAGGGTGACTGGCTACTCTAAACTGTTCATACACATAGCCTCTGCCTTTATGACCTAGTTTATAGACTTTTTATAAGTAAATAGTTTAAGATTTCTAACATGCTTTTTCCTCCTTATCTACCTTAACAAATGGCAGTGCAGCTGAAAAAAAATGTCAACCACTCAAGTCTATTCTGATAATCCAAATGAAGTAAATTTCTTGTTCGTAATGTGTCTCTTCTCATGAGTTCTTGCAAAACAAATGATAATACAGCTACGTATGTATTTATTTAACTTTTGTTGACTGAACATGTGGATTTGTCAAGGTCCTCAAATTACCATTTTCTATTACAGCCATGACAATATGCATGCCTATCAAAAGTTAATATTCTGACAAAATAACAGAAAAAAGACATATTGAGTCATTCATACATGGTAAGGGCAGCTCAGAAGTGCATCTACAGTGTGCAGCAACAAAACAGTCATGTAGCAAATTCAGCACTTGGCCCAGCAGAGCATGAGCAAAATGATTAAAACTTACAGATGTGTCCTTTCAACACCTGAACTGGATGAGAATGAGCTGCAAGGTAATGTCTTGCACTGGGGATGAAAGCTGAAGGGAAGTGCGTATTCTGATTACATCTGGAATTCTGCTCGAGAGCATTAGTATGGATACTACAGAAGATGCTTTGCTTTTTATGTATAGGACTGTCAAGGTGACAGAAGGATCTGAGTAATAGACAGTATAAGAATGCCAAGATTTACTATATTAACTCCTGACTTCATAAATCGCAATTAGTAAAAATACTTTGAAGCTGTTTCCAAGACAAGCAGTGGCAGGGTGCTGTATCTTAATCTGAATCTCATTGTATCTATCAATGTCAGTGGCATAACAGTTAGCAAACTTGCTTTTGATGCAGGAGGCTCTGGGTTCTACTCCCACCTAGAACAGATTGATTGCTGACATTGCAGTACAACATAAATGGGGTGGGGGTGCTTCACTCCTGAGTGTGTCATCCTTAAGATGAAATTTTAAACTGAGGCTTCATCTGCCTGAGTTGGTGGCAGCTCAGGTGGATGTAATAAATCCCATCCATCCATCCATCCATCCATTGTCAACCCCTTTTCCCATTTTGCACATGGGGTTGGGGTGTCACTTCTGCAGTGACAATCATCTTCAGCCAAGGTTTACACTGCCGGGTGGCTAGCCCTGCCGTGGTAGATCCCATGGTACCTATAAAAAAGAGCAGGGAATGTTCCCTCAGTACCCTGGCCAAATTTTCCGTAGTAGTATAACTACCACCTTGGGTCTTCCCTGAAAAGAGACCACTAGCCTAGTGGGACTAACCTGGTCACCAAAGGATAAATAAAAATCTGATTCCTTTTATGTTGAGGTAGCTACAGAGGTAGAGGGAATGATTAACTGAACCTAGGATCTGTCTCTTTGTAGTGAACTGTGGAGGGTCATTTACAAGGCCTTGCATAGGCTGATAGAATACCTTGGGCATTTTCAGACTAAGTGAAGGTCTCAGACTTTAGTAAGGTTCTACAAATGTATCTAATGCAGCAGGCAGGTCACTTATTGTGCATGTAAGAATGACACACTCATCAGCATCATAGAAATTGATGACAGACTCCTTACATACTTTGATTTTTCAGTGCATACATTCAAGACCTGAATAGGGTATCTATTCTGTGCTCCATCTCAGTTTCACTGAATATTTAATCTTTGGTGAGGATTAGTGTGATTCTTAGAAAGCTGGACAACAGGGCTTGGACTGTAGTTGTATTAGTTAGAATCTCCACCCTATAAAATGAATTAAGGCCATAACAGTCAAAAGTACTTGTCATAACTATAAGTGAAGAGATGTATTAAAGTGACTTTCAGAATTGCTTATACACAGCAACCAAAATGTATTACCTGAAAGGTGAGTATTTATACTTCGTACTGCATAAACAGTGGCAGTGTGTGTCTGGGATGAAATGTCTTCACTTTATAAACAAGCAGAAGTAAAATTAAATCAGGCAGCCCCTGGCTGCCCAAATGTTAGCATGTTAGCAGAGATCAGCTCTCTTTCCCCTATGAGAATAATATGGGGGGAGTTAGTGCCAGAAATATAGTCCTTAAAAGTGTGTAAAAGCCAGGTGAAAGTCTGCATAAAAGAGGTCTGCAACAGTAAGGCTGATTCCCGTTCATTTTCATATATTCATACATGGAAGGAGCTTCCCACTTTACCCTGCCAGTACTGAATGCATGGATACATGCAGAGTCAGTGTTATAGATCTATGGATGAGAGAAGGGTACTGAGCAATAGTTCTGATTGTAATGTCATATTTACAGACTTTGAAAATGAATTGCATGTGGAGGCAGTATCTATCCTAAGTGCCTTAATTGTAAGTATTTCCACCATCTCAGATTACCTCCTCCTACCTGAATCTTACAGTCAGAAAAGGCAATAGTAAGGCTTTCACAAGTTGTGCATATGTTTGCCAAAAGCCAACTACCTTTACGATTCATTCAATCTAAAAGATGCAAGTTTTGTCAACATGCCAATTTGGGTTGGCCCAAATTCTATCCTAAATGAAGTATGAATTTCTCTTCATTCTAGAGAGTACTCTAAGATATCCAACCCTTGAAAAGTCATTTGTGACCTTCAGGACCTGCTTTATCGCATACCTTTCTCTTCTCCACTTTATACATACCAGATGTAAGTTCAAAAATAACTCAACATTCAGGGATCGTCCATATAGGGTAAAGGATAGACCTGATGTGCAAAACATGTCACAACCTGTCAGATTTGACATATCACACTTGATTCAGGCCATTGTTGGTCACAACTATCATTAATGTATGTCTGGAAATTCTTGGAGGAAATGCGCCCATAAAGAATCACTTAATACCTTACAAACCAAGGAATCTCTTATCCTAAATTTCAGAGATATCTGAGAGAAAATTAGAATTTTGGTTAAGAAATATTTTTATTGTGTCATATCTTGTCATAAAGGGAAGTTGTAGGGGTTTCTATGAAGCAATTTTCTTTTTAAAGTCATTTAATAAAAATGATATAGTTAGTCATACCAGTTCAACAAATGTGGGTCCCACTTTAATATCAATATAGCTATGATGTAGTCTTCCCACTTCAAACCTACTCCTAGAACCTGCTGCTTTACTGATCTGCATGCCTATTCAGAGGAACTAGACTGTTTTAGCTCTACTGACTTGTGGGCCTATGATCTCTCCAACCTGTGTCAGTGATTCCTAGACATCTGAGGAAAACAGGGTGTGGAAGCCACAACTGTTAGTAATCTGCACTCCAGGTATCAGTGCAGTCCTTGTACCAGGTAGTGGGAATGGCCCTCCGTATACAGTATTATTTAATATATAAACTTATATTTCTACTACCAAAGAGGAAAGAGGAGATAAAACATCCCTGCTGAGTTCATCTGGATAACATAAAGGGAAAGAAACAACAACTGTTGTCAATAACCTGGGCAAAGAGAAGACAGTACAGAAGCTTCAACAAGTGATAAAGGGACAATAATTCCAAAACTTCGTAATGCTTGCCACAAAAGTTCCCATTGCAGGGAGTCAAAGTTTGCCAAGGTTCAGAAACATCATAACCAACCAGGTACTGCAATAACTGCTTATTTGTTACATGCCAAAGTACAGATTTAAGGGAAAAAGGCTCCCTTGTCGTCCTTTCATAAACCCTCATTAGATGGAATGCATCAGCCTGGGTGCCACCTTCTCAAGTCAGCCACCCAGAATTATAGCAAGTGTCTTCATTTCAGGGGGCGTCAAAGAGACTGGTCTGTAGTTTGCTGGAAAGCTGAAATCTTTTCCCTCCTTTGGAAAGTTTGCAATTGATACCAAGCATTCAGAAAGAGGATGGTACCATATATATATATTTATTTTTGCTTCCTCTAAGACTATGAACATGATAACTCTCAATTCCCTCTAGAATATTTTATAAAAGTCTATGAAAACCCCATCATGACCAAGTTCCTTTCCCCTGGTAAGTGAATTAATTGCCTAACAGATTTCATTAATCATTGTGGTCTTATTCAATTTACCTATATCTACTTGACTTATTTTGGCACATCCTAAACTATTAAAAATGTGTTGCTTGTATTAATACATCTGTGGAGTCTTAGTGTATAATTCCATATTAAAAATCAAATATGTTAATATGAAGGTGAATAGTAAAGCTGAACCCATAGTGTGTCTGAAGTTACATTTGATTTGCTTACTCATTCTCCTGAAAATTACAAGCAAGCAGCTTTGGGCATGTTTAGGTTCCATGCTCAGAAAAGGGTTCGGATTTGCTCCTATCTGGTATGCATAGGCTTCGATTGCAAAGCTTTACATTCCCTTTTGTAGAAATGATTTGTACCAGAAAGCTCTTGTCCCTACATGACTGTTGTTTACTCTTACCATACATGCTCTCAAAGTCTAAGATTAGCATGGTGCATCTAATGCTGATAAATTTAAATTGTGACAAGGATTTAAAGATTTCCCATTTACCCCTGATGCATTCATCTAAGATTTGTTTTTATCCTCCAATAACTGTGTGTCCTAGCTGCATCCCATCATCCTTATGTTTTAGCAGTAAGGAATCTAAGTGCTATTCTCGTATTAATCCTGTTCAAAGTAAAGTATCATTTTCATCTCCACAACTGTCATATAATTATTAGAATATGCTGAAAAATGAAAGTCCACTCCTATGATACCTTTGAAACATCCTGAGCTTACAAGAAAATAATCAATATGACTTTCCACTCTAGTGTTTGCACCTAAGTAAGTGATTTTTTTTTTTTTTTACGGGGAATGTTCACTTGCCAGTTTCTGACAAATAAAAGAAATTTTGAATTTCTAAAATCTTTTTCCTTGTTTCTCCTCAAACTATATCTCCCTGACTGGAAATTGCAAATCTCTGCCCCTGTTATGACCTGGAGTCTTCTTCCAACCATTTTATCTGTTGCCTCATGAAAGTCAGTGAGCATTTTTAAATTGTCTCCAGTCCCCTAAAGCAGAACACTCTTAGTAGCTCAACCTAGTGTGACTGACCATTGTACCATTTTATCCACCCCATTTAGCATTTAGCTGTTACTGAGGCAAGAGATACCCATTCTCACAATAACTTCAAAAGAGAAGGGAGCATAGATTTCCTAAGCTATTTTTTATTCCTGGTGTGGAAGAATTCTGGTGATGTCCACCTGATTCTGTGGCTTTGCCTTTCTTGTCCTACTTGGTGGTCATCTCAATTCTTCACTGTTTGACTGAGAAAACGATTCATTTACAGGGGGTTGAAGGGCAGATCTGACAGTGGCATTTGTCACAGAAGTCTCACAATTCAGAAGTGTCTTACAACATTCCTTCCATTAAGATTGAACATTCTCTTTACAATCACCAAACCAACGTGAGATTAAAGAGGTTAAGAGCAGCATGACTTGGATCACTGGTTCTTTGTTTTTTCTTTCTTTGACACACTGCCCTGAGCTGCTAGTATGACTATATTCCCAACATGAGATATCATGCTGCTGTGGCAGTGATCTGTTCTTCAACTGTTGAGATAATGTTTAATCTCACTATCTTTTATAACAATCCAGTCCTGATGATATTAGCTGGTGTAGCTAACTGATTCAGGGCCTTTGGAGTGTGTTGCTGTCTTGAAGTCTTAGCAGTATGATTATGTATCATTTTCTGTTGCTGGCATAGTAAAGAGATTTGTTTGTATATATTGCTCGGAATCATTTTAAACCAATGTGCCTTGGAATTTTCCAATAAATTTACTGTATACTGGTTTGAGCTGATTCAGGTGTTTCTAAGCAAGCTATCATGGCTTCTGGATGAGGAAATTATCTGTCCAGCAGTCATCAGCTGCTCCTATGTCTCTTATAATGAGGGTGCTTTTTTGGTCACAAGTTCCAATACTAACAATAGTCAAAGAGGTAGTGGTTGTACTGTTGCCTGAATGGAGGTGTCTACAAGAAACACTGTAATATTTGCTTTGCCTGCAGAAAGTATTGGGATGACAAAATCAATCCCTGATTATTTTTTTCAGTAGCAGACTACCACTGGAGTTGCCTTTTTAACTTTTCTGTTTCTGGAATTGCCATTCCAGATGTCTGAACCACATTCAGATCTTGCACAGAAGTCTTCGAGATCATTGGCCTGTCTTCCTTTATGGTATTATACAGGATTTCAGTATGGTTATTACAGAACTCTTCCTTGATACCTTTAGCAGTGTTAAACTCCATCCAGACAGCAATATGTTCATGTCAGCCAAAGGGTTTGAGAAGAACAGGATTGAGTTGTCTGCATGTAGTACTGCACTCTTATCAAGAAAATCCATAGTGATATAGCTTATAAAGAGGCTTAATAGCAGCAGGTCTGAGATATTCTAGTGGAGAGAAGAGGAGGGAATGATACTGCTGATCTTTGAGCTACCATAAATGTTACACTGGATAGTCAGTCACGGAACATTTAAACAGCAAAAATTCTAACAGGTGTGTCTCTCAGAATAATGTTAAGTAGACAGGTAAAAGGTCTTGGGTTGACTTATGAGAATTGTTCCAGTTAGGATGGTAGGTTTGCTATACGTGATAGGCAGCAAGCAGTTACCATACATACTCTTTCTAGATCTAAACTCATGTTGTTTTTCACAAATAAGTAGTAATTTGAGACATTCTTTAGGCTGTCAGATAGCAGAATATAGCACTTAAATAATCCAGAAAATAGTGTGATGTGCCTACTGTTTGAGATAAGTACAGGATTTCCACACTTTGAGAGGGGAGTAACTTTTACCCTTTCCTCAAAGTTCGGAGAAAGATCTCGTTATGTGTATTGGCAGGGTTTCAGAACCGTCTTATGCTAGAACAACAGTGAAGTCAGATTTTGATATCTGTGGCATGACAGGTACCAACAGTGAATTTCCACCCAGTCTGTGTAGTTAGCCATAAACTTTGCACTAACAAGCCTGATGCAACTTTTTAGTGAAAAAAATATTTTAGCAAAAATTATGCAAAAATCATGAGTTAACAAATATATAGACAGCGTACAATTTTACACAGGGAAATTCAAATAAATATGATTAAGCAGACAGTTAACTTCAGAAAAAGACTTTCTGCAATGCTAAGTCCTACCCTGGCTCTATCTAAAGAATGACCAAAGCGGTCTAATTCTAACTTGAAAATTCATTGGCTCTTGAGGGAATCCACTGGCGTTATTATACAAAGAATGAACTAACTGCTTCCCTGGGAAGCAAGCTCTCCTTTCTCAAAATATCCATGCAAAAGGTAATCCTGGGTTGTAATACCACTCCCAGTTTTCCTGTCCTGCTTGTGGTCCCTAAGGTAGAAGAAAGGGGAAAGAAAGAGAGACAGAGAGATTGAGACATCAAATAACAATAACACTTAATTTTTGGTAAGAGTGGACAACATTATTGCCAATAACCTGGACAGTTGTTCTGTTACAGGTCAGTTGTTGTTGTTGTGTCTTTCGGCTTTTCCCGGTTAGGGGTTGCCACAGCGGAACTCCTGTCCGCCAATGATTGGCAGTTGATTTTTACGTGCCGAGTTGCCAGCCCTGATGCACAACCTTCAACGAAGGTACGCCCATTCACACATGTCTCCACGCAGAAGACGCTGTAGCTGAGAGTCGAACCAGACAGCGTCTTACTGTGAGGCGACAATACTACCGCAGCACAGGTCAGTATTTATAGATAATCAAAAAAAAAAAAAAAAAAACACACAGGCCAGCACACCAAAGCATATGTGCTGTGCTTTTGTGTGCTGGCCTGTGGTTTTTTTGATTGCTTTTGTGAATTTGGGGGCCGTGCATTTGATGTACTTGTAGGAGTCTTTTATCGTCAGTATTTATAGATAGTCAGCTGGTCTTTCTCCTCTTGTCTGAATCCCGATATTTATTTGGTTAACCTGTCCTTTTTGTTGTACATAAGGTTTAATTTCCTGATAGTTCTGTATTCCTATTTATTCCATGTAACTGTTCTCACAAAATGTTAAAGATAAAATTTCTCAACCTTTTAAAGGCCTTTACAGTACTTAAGGAAGTAATTAATTTCAGCCGCATTAGCCCTGATATCTGTTGCTTATTTATTGACATTTGATTACTGGGAAAGTCCAAATGGGTAGATGCCCATTGTCATTGGAGGACTGGAGAGAAAAGCTCCAAAATATTATAAAAAATATTTTAAAACAATTTTACAATATTCAAAAATAATACAATATCTTCAGTTTAAATAATTATGCCAGATTAGACAATGAGAAAACATTGGTTAAGAATAGATACAACGTATATGGCATTGATTTAATATTTAGAGAAATTTTAGCCATTTCATAGAAAATTAAAGAGAAGTCAGTATGATGCAAATAGGAATTGCAACATGAAGTGAGAGAAAAAAGAGAATTATGGAATATTTAGAAAGAGCTACAGGAGAAATAAACTGATTGGCATAAGGCAGTAAGAAGGGAGAGTAATGAAGTGAAAGGCAAGTATAGGTACTTGGACATATTTTGCGATATAGTTTATCCTGGGGTTGAGTAAGAACAGTGACATATGTTGGCCTGGAAGTCTTTCAGAATGGTTTTAATGGACTGGAGAGTGGGTATTAACCTGATGGATGCAGGTAAGAAGTTCCAGGCCTTAGCAACATGGTATGAGTGCAGACCATGCCCAACAGATTTCATAGGTTTGTGAACAGAGAGAAGTTTTTGGTCATTGGATCGTAATGACCAACTGGAAACATAGTTGTGGAGAATGGTAGTTAGTACTGGACAAGCAGATGGTTGCTGGATAATTTGGATAATTTTAAAGGTGGTAAGGAGCTGTGTATATGTCAGTTGATGGGGTAGTTGTAACTAATTTAGACTTTTTAGTTTTATATAGTGGTGGGTTCTGAAAGGGGTATTTGCTGCAAATTTAGCCACTTTATTATAGCATTGGTCAAGTTTTGCTTTTTGTGATGCCTGGGAGTTAGTAAGGATCATGGAAAAAATAAGAAATGCCATGTTGGTCCTCTAACAGAAAACAGAAAGATTATGGAATACAGATGTGATACAGTACCTTTCATTTGACGAACAAAGGCTTTGCAATTACTCGAGTTTATGTGGTAGCAGTACCCCTTCGTCAGGAGTCCTTAAGTTACTGATGTTAGATACAGTCCTTAAATATCCACTTGTGCCTACAAAGGGAAGTATGTCATTTTTTTCTCATAATGCCTAAAAAGGCACTTGAATAAGGCCAGTGTGAAGAGAAAGTGTGCCGCTCGGATACTTAGCATAACAACTGTACCTCAGATAGAAACACAGCATGTGTGCATGTGTATTATTACAGGTACTGCAATTCATTTGTTGATTTTATGATTGTAATAGTCCACTGGCACCTTGTTGACCCATAGGTGCCATTTGTTTCCAGACCAATTAATTGTCTTTATTTGCCTGAATGTGCCATAATGATTTAAAAAAGGAAAAGTCATGTGCATTGAGAATCACGTAGCTTAAACACTGGTATGTCCTTAAGGGGTTTCTTGCAAATATCCTACTGGCCTCCCCTATGGGGGTAAGGTGTTACACAGTGAAGACTCTAACTTTGCTGAGATTTTCTTGTAGTTTACTAAATGGTTTGTCTGTATGACTTTTTTACTCTCTGGTTTAGCTGGTTAGTTTAAATTGTGTGTTAAAGTTAGATGAGAGTGGGTGGGAGGGGTGTAAGATGTTATGTGGTACATTTAGATGCATTTAAGAAGTACAATCTCCTTATACAGTGTGCAAGGTATAGATATGAAGAAACTAACCATTTTTATTAAATTTGAAATGAAAAAATGCAAACTTTGAGGTTGCATCTGGATGCAGTACTCTTAAATGAGTGAAATGAAATTTAAAAGGCTGAAATCCACAAAGCTTTAGTTATCCTTTGAACTCCATAATGGGCCACATAGACCAATTCCCATTTCACCCACCTGCCTACTACAAATCCCTCCATATTAACACATGTGGAAGTTATTGCTGTCTCAGCCATCTTGTAAATCACTCTGAACTCTCTAAAGATTAACACATAGTTTCTCCATCTCCACTGATAGCCAAACCTTCTTCCAACAAGTAGTTTCCATTCTGTTCGCCTGTCAGAGACTGAACAGTAGGAAAAGTTACAAAGACTAAAAGAATACAGGGCATAAATAACAAGTTCTGTGCCAACCACTTCAAGGCCCTATCCCTGTATTCTGTCGCCTACAGTTTGTTGAGGGAGATTTATGCTGGGCATTGTCAGATTCCACCCTTTCTCTGGAACAGGCTCCCCATCCATGTGAAGCAGAGTTCCTCCCAAACCCAGTTCAAGTGTAACTTGGACAATTGGATGGCGAACATGAAAATCATCACTGGTTTGGCACCTATGTCTCTAATGGACACAGGCAGCCTTTAAATGGTTCATCTCCCAAGTCCCTGCTTGTAAATATTTCAACTCCCAAGTCCCTACTTACACTTTTCAAGGGTACCAGAACTTATCAGAGATTTGGGATGCATGGCTAGGCATAAAAAGGCCCTTGTGGTCATTAGCCTAGTACACACTTATGAACCTGTAAGACAAATGGTGGTATTGCTCCTCTGCAAGCCAAACCCATGGCTCCCATTCCAGGGATGCTATCCTGTTTGGCTGAAATGTTTGACTCAGGCTTCAGTTGCTTATTCATTTGGGATGGGATTAGTGCATCTGTTTTGTTCTGGTGAGAAAAAGAGCAGAAGGACATTATTTCCTAGACTTACTAGAGATTACAAATCACCAGAAAGCTGCCTTAGAATTGCTTTTCAGGAGGAAACGTAGGTTTATAATGAAGATGACATTGCTTCCCGATTTCCTCCGTTTGAGCAGTATGTATGGATTTCCCTGACTAGTCTGGCTGTTGTTGTCTTCAGTTCTAATTTTGCACCTTTGTGCAGCTTGGCTGTCTGTTGTGTCGGCTGTCCAGGGCATATGGGAGTGGGGAGCCTTGAGCAGCCTATCTGTCCCTGAGGGAAGTGACCTCAGCACAAGAGCTGTAGTAATTGGTTGTTTTGGACCATTTCTAGCTCTTTTCAAGTTCCCTGTTTAAAATCCGCCTCAGAGTGTTTTTTCTGGCTATACTACTCAGAGACAGCTCCACGTGGTCCTGCAGAGTGGTCCTAGCTACAGAGAACTGAGAAAAGCGACTACTTTCCAGATTTAAATATTTTTTTCTGTTTTTTACTTGGAATACCTTCTCTTGCTTATTTTAAACAAGCTTATACTGTTTTTTAACTGTTTGCTGCATTTTATAGTATCTGCACTTAAAAGTTTACCTGGTCGAAAATTAATCGAAAATCTGTGTTTATTTGTTTAATTTAACTATTGAGGCTGCCCACTAAAGTGTGCTAGCCTGTGTAACTGATTTATTGCTGCCTTCTGTATTTCTGGGTGTTTTCTATTTAAAAACAAAAAAAACAAAAAAATAATCCTTGTTTTCCCGCCTCTCCTCGAGTAATTTAGACCAGTTTACAGGCTTTGCTGCATTCTGGGCTGTGGTGTAGTTCCTGTGTTGTCCATTACCTTACTTGGATAAGAAGGAAGTTTCTTTGCTCACCAGTGGGAGTGGGGAGCCTTGAGCAGCCTATCTGTCCCTGAAGGAAGTGACCTCAGCACAAGAGCTGTAGTAACTGGTTGTTTTGGACCATTTCTAGCTATTTTCAAGTTCCCTGTTTAAAATCCGCATTAGCACGGCTTTGCACGATTGTGTGCATAGCGCGCGCCGGTTAAACTTTTCCTGGCTCCGCCAAGTCTGCTCTTCAAATTTTCCCTTAGAAAGCTCTACTCTTAGAATAACCAGTCTACTCGTTATATTATAAGCATAGTACTTGTTCTCCAAGCTACTCTTTTAAGCAAGCACTCTCAAACTCAAGTAGCACTACATCCTCCTACCACCCAACCACTTCCCTTAAAGGCACATCACTTTCTTATAATATTCTAGCATGTAGAGTGGTAGATTGCTAGCATCTTCTCCTGCTCAGCTGGTTAATCTAGGAATCTTGAGACAATGCTATAATTGTCTCATGTACACAGACAACCTCTCCTCCTCCCAACAAACACAAATACATGTGAGAGATGTAACTATATAGCCAAACTGGAGGCTGAACTCTCAACTCAGGACTGGCAAGACCAGACAGGAGGAGAAGGTAACCACACACACAACAAACCCAGTCACACATAGACCTACCCCAACTGCAAATCAAGCACATAATAACACAAAAACATACTCGGAGGCTCTATTAAAAAACTTACCAAAACAACAGAGGCTCCCAAAGCAGACACCCAAAAATCCACCACCTCAAAACATAGCACATGCAACACATACTTCAATAAATCGGTGTGTCAATAAATCACAGCCCTTAAGGCCAAACACTATGCGTGACACACTAGTGATAGGTGACTCTATAGTCAGACACACTGACGTCCCACTTACCAGGCTGAGCAAGGAGAGGATAACGGTAAGCTGCCTATCGGGGGCTAGGATCCGCCATATAACACACGCACTCAGGTCACTCAAAAGCACGTACAAATATGACTCTGTCATTGTCCATGCCGGCGTGAATGACCTGAGACGTACCTCCTTGGACTACATGAAAAGAGACATTGAGGAGCTCTCTGATTATGTAGCCCAGTCTGGTATGACCCTGACCCTGAGCAGCATCCTGCCCTCACCAAGAATGATCCCACAATACAAAGACAAGATGATCAGCTTTAATAATTGTCTCAATTACTGGTGTCATTCTAGGGGGATCCAATGTCTGTCTGCTTGGGATGACATGCTGGACAAGCCACGCTGCTTCACAAGGGACGGCTTGCACCTGTCACCACTGGGCTTCTGGATATTGGCTAAGGCTCTTGCCACTCCCATAGTGCCTTTTTTAGGCAAGGCTCAAAAGACGAACCCCACCTACTTAGAAAACAAAAATGGAAAAAAATTAAGGGTAATGCTGCTCAACGCCAGAAGTCTAAATCTCAAGATGCAGACTCTCGAAGCACTCCTCAGTATGGAGAACATCGATGTCTGCGCTGTAACCAAAACCTGGTTCAAGGCTCCTGAGAGCACCCCAGCGCTACCAGGCTTTACCTCGTATCATGCTTTTCAGCCCCAAAACCCGGGCCGAACCACAAAGGGAGGGGGAGTGTCCATATCCATCAAGGATACCCACACCTCTAGGTTAGTGGCAACTCATGAAGCATCGGAGACCATCCAGGTGCAGCTAACCATAGGCAAAACTGCTATACAACTGGTTGCATGTTACAGACCACCCTCCCAATCTCAAGAACCCCACTCAGCCTTCCTGAAGACATTGGAAGATATGAATGTCTCACCAAATACCATCATATTGGGAGACTTCAACTACCCTAACATAGACTGGGTGCACTATTCTAGCCCTAACACCCTAGCCCAAAGGTTCCTGGAATTCATAAACTCAAATGCAATGGAACAGCTAGTCACCTCTCCCACAAGGGGGGATAATATACTAGACCTGATCATCACAAACATGGGGACAAAATGCTCCACACCGGAAGTATTGCCCTCACTGGTGAGATCTGACCACAAACTAATCACCCTGGATATGCATTTACCACCTCCACCCCAGCACAAAAGACTACAGTGAGAAACTTCTTAAAAGCCAACTTTACACTTCTCAAGACTGAGATGGTATCATTTAAGCCCTCAGGGCCAATGGAAACCACATCCCAAAATGCTGAATCCTACACAAATGCTTTTTACGGACATCTCCAAGAATGCGTGGATCATGCAATCCCAAATAAAACCAAGACCCTCTCCACCAAAGGAAAGCATCCTGTCTGGTGGACCCCAGCCATAAACAAACTGTATAACAAAAGAAGGAAGCTACTGCAAGACAGAGCAAAATCCCATAAAGGGAAGGCATCTCTGATCAGCACTAGTAGAAAGCTACGTTCTCTCATAAAAATATCCAAGGCCAACTTTGATAGAAAAATCGCCAATGACACTAAAGATAACCACAAGGCATTCTTCAGTTATGTTAGAAACCTGGGCAGAAACACTCAGATATGCTCAGAGTTAGTACACAACGACAAAAAATTTACCGAACCCACCGATATTGCCAACATTCTGGCAGACATGTTCAGTGCACATTTCTCCCCTCCCTCACCTCCAAAAGAAGAAATACTCATCCCAGCTGAATGTAACCTCCCTGTCATCTCTGATGTCCAGGTGAGAACCACCCTCAACAAAGCAAAAAACACAGCATCTATGGGAACTGATGGTATCCCCGGCTGCGTGATATGTGAACTCCAAGAGGAGCTAAACCCGCATATAAAAATGTTATTTAACCTTAGCCTTACTACAGGATATGTACCTGAACACTGGCGTACAGCAACAATGGTCCCACTCCACAAGGGAGGTTCCACTACAGACCCTGGGAACTACCGCCCCATAAGCTTGACCAGTCTGGTTTGCAAAGCTATGGAAAGAATTATTATGGAACTCATAAACAACGACATTGGGGACCTACAGACACTTGATCCCACCCAGTTCGGCTTTGTAAAAGGCAGATCCTGCCTTCTGAACCTGGTTGACTTTTTTCGAAACAGTCACTAGAGCCATTGATGAGGGCAAGGCAGTCCATACAGCCTACCTGGACTTGGCTAAAGCCTTCGGCACAATACCCCACTCGGGGATCATAGAAAAGCTAAACAACTTAAAAGTAAATCCATATGTCACAAGATGGGTTGTAAACTGGCTAAAGAACAGAACCCATAAAGTCAAGATTGCGGGAACCATGTCAGACTCAAAGCCAGTCACAAGTGGTGTCCCACAGGGCTCTGTCCTGGGACCCCTCTTGTTCGGCATTTACTTCTTAGATGTGAAAGCAAACATGGGAGGGTTGTGGCTGACAAAGTTCGCAGATGACTGCAAACTAGGCGCCATAGTCGATACACCAGCCGACACATACATCCTACAGAAAGGCCTCACCGAAACGGACAACTGGTGCCGGAATCACGGCAACTGAATGCCAAGAAATGTATAGTCATCCTCTTTGGGAAAAACAAAATGCCCACAAATTATCACATAGACAGTAACCCACTGAGTACCAAAAAAGTAATCAGAGACCTGGGGACCCAAGTTGATAGTGACCTCTCATTTGACACCCACATTGCCAAAGTGGTTAGAAAGACTTTCTGCCTTGCCCACCTTATCATGAAGGGGTTTACATCCAGATCAAAGGAGGTCATCGTGCCCCTGTACTCCTCCCTTATCAGGCCCATGATCGAGTACAATGCCCCATTTGGTATGTACCTCACCCGGCACTTACAACAGCTGGAGAGACCCCAGACGTACCTCACCAAGAGGATCAAGGGTTTCCAACATATGTCATATGCTGCCATGCTAAAGAAACTCCAGCTCTATTCAGTAGCATACCACCTGCTCAGAGGTGATCTGTGCCTGACATACAAGGCCATGTCCAACCAGGAATTGATGGACATGCTCCACCTCAAAAAAAATCAAAATCCATAAGAACAACGAGAGCCAAAGATTTAAACCTCAGTACAAACATGAATAGAACATGCTGGAGGGACAGATTCATAACTCAGAGGCTTCCCATACTCTGGAACAAAATCCCAGTCCATGTTAGGCAGAGCCCCTCACTGACTCTCTTCAAGAGAAATCTTGACGAGTGGATGGGAGATCGTAGGTTTACCCCAGGGGTCACCCCTGTATCGCTACTTAACAGAGGCACAATAAACTAATTTTAATAAGTAAGGGGGTCTTCAATGTGTCACTACTAGACAAAGGCACAGTATTCTAAATTTATTCTATACACCTTAGTACCACTACATGGGGTGGTGAAAGCCACATCTCTAGGGCTAGGCTTGCAAATGCCTCAGGGCAGATAGCCTGGTACTAAACTATAAAACTGTGAATAGCCTATAACAAGGGTGTTGAACCCGGCAACATCTGGGACAGTACTACTTCTGTGGAACCATTTTGGAATTAATGCTGTCAGTTTGCTTCTGGTGAGAGAAAGAGCAAAAGGTTACTGATTCTTAGTTGTGTGCAGCTATGGTGAGACAAGCACTTATAGCCCTGCAGTAGTGAACAGGTGAACCACCACTCATGCCAGATCTAATTCTCATTTTTCACAAACTACTGCTAGATTAGCTACCATCTAACTTATCATAAGAGTATAAACCTAAATACTTCATCTATTAATCTTCATAGACTACTGTAATAGTCTCCCTCCAACCCTTGAGTACTGTGCTGAGCACTGGTCCCCCACTCTCTGGTAACATGGTCCAACAGCCTGCTCTCACCCCATCTGTGTACAGTCCAATCACTGTGATGTCCATTGTGATTCACTGTTGCAGTATTAACTGCATGGGTTATCCATGCTGTGGCAGCCCTTGACTGGTCTGAGTACCAGACATTTACCCCCTCCTACAGGGGTACCTTATGGCACACACACACACAGACACACACACACACACAGACACACACACACACACACACACGCACGCACACACACACACACACACACACACACACACATGTTGGAGGAGTAGGAAAAATGCTTATCATTGTTTATACGTGGAACTTTACATGTTTAGAAATATTTGAATCCAAAAGCATCTATTTGTGTCCTGTCTCAACCTGAGCAAGTCAGTTTACTATAAAGTTCCCATGGGATACTTTTTGGAGCATAAGGGCCATAAAACTGAATGAATGCTTTGTGGATTGTGTTGCAGAAGCCCCAACATGAGTATTGGTCTATTTATGTCTGTGTGTATGTGAAAAGGTAGTGCTGGGCTGATACTAATATAAAGTCCTTGTACAAACCAACTGCATTAGAGATTTAATTCCATCCCTCTTACAATGTTTACAGTGAGATTTCAGTGTTCCTTAGTCAGTGTCCAATCAATTATATTATGTAGCACTTGATTAGGCTATAATGTGCAAGAAAAGTGAGAGCTTTGCAACACCATGTCCACATCCCCCAGGTTTTATGCCTTTTGTGGCTGCAACCAACAGAGATGGTCCACACCTCTTCCTACAGAGGATGCAAGCTGGCATTGCACCATTGCTGGTTATCCTCCTCTACGTGGCTTTTCCACACCTAAGCAGCTAGGCAAACTTGGCCATCTGGGGTGTGGTTAGGGCTTTTTCCTTCTATGACATGAAGGCTGACCCAATGATGTTCTTCATTCCACATTGCTGCAGTCCTAACCATTGGGTAGTCCGCTGTCCCAGTCGGCCCGAATACCAAAGTATATGGCTGACGTCGGTCAAGGCGCATTAGTCTGACGTCAGGACGTCAGGGTACTAATGCGCATGACCGACGTCATATCCTCAGTCTTTTTTGCCGCATGGTCCGATGCAGAAGCAGTTTTGCGAGTGCAGGTTGGCGTTCTGAAATTTTCTGAAGTCGGAGTTTCAGACCGAATCAAAGTTGGCTAAGTACCCCGTTGGGGAATATTTTGGTTCTTTCTTGCCTCAGTATTTAACCGGATGTCAGAAAAAGTGAATAACTGTATTTCTTGTGGGAAACAGATACCTCATAGGGATTACCATACCTTGTGTATACCTTGTTTAGGGCCTGAGCACGACGTTGTTGGATGCCGCTCTTGTGCTAGATTTAACAAACGCACTATTAAGAGAAGGTTAGACTGTGCCAGGTTAGTTTTTGGGAAGCGTTGTAATTATAAAATGCCGCCGGATGCTCCGGCCGCTTCGTCAAAAGCGCAAGGACAAAGCAGCAAAGCCTAGAGTGGAAGAACCGACAGTCCCGGACGTCGGTTCTTTAGAAGGCTCAGTGGAGCCGGAGGTTCTGCCAGGAGTTTCTTTGGAGTCTCAGGGAGAGACTTTACTGTTACAGGATGTGTCCTCTCAGGAGGTAGGCCAGGCTGAAGGGGCTTCTCAGGTGGCTGTTCTTCCCTCTCTTCCTAAGGTGGTTAGAGCCTCCCCTTCTGTTTCCAAGGCTTCTTTGAAAGGCAGGCCAGGTTTAACTTCAGTGGGGGTTTCTCCTAGCTCTTCAGGATCTTTGCCTAAGAAACATATGCTTAAAATGGCAGAGGATTTGATTACTATGATTAGAGGTTCTATGCCCCCTCCTGATAAGAGGCCTAGAGTGGAACCTGAGTTTGAGAGTTTTGAGCAGTGTTCGGAGGCTTCTGAGTCTTCGGCTGAAGACTTGCAGGAGTATCCTCCTTATTCTGATTCTGATGTGGATGATTCTACTCCTTCAGCTTCTCCTCCTGAGGATTTTTCATTTTTCAGAGACTCTGCATTCCATGAGGGAGCATTTTAAATGGGAAGGTCAAGATTTCTCTGATTCCAGGAAGAGGCTTAGGGAATTCTTGTTTTTACCCCAGCATAGGCCTTTAGCTATACCTCCTGTTCTGAATGTGGTGGAAGATGTTTTTGCAGAGGCTTCCCTGAACCCTGATTCTTTGCCTCCTGCCCCAGTTAAACCGGATAGGTACTATAGGGTGCCTGAAGCTCATAAGTATCTTTTAAGAGTCCTAGGGCAGACCCGGAAACTGTCTCTCAGGGGCCTAAAGGTGTTAAGGCTTCTGTTGTTAAAAATCCTGTTCCTCCTGATAAAGAGGCAAGGGCTTTGGATAGATGGGGAAAGAAAGTGTATACTTCTTCCACTTTAGCCATGAGGGCGTTGAATTGCCAGTTTCACATGTTAAAATATCAAAATTATCTCCTTTCACAATTGAAGTCTAAGGTGGATGCTCTGGCAGAAGGTATTGAGTGTAAAGAGTTGCAGGATTTAGTTCATGTGTCTGAACAGGTGGGTAAGCATTCCTTGCAATGTGGTTTTGATGCTGTGCAGGCCTCCTCCAGGGTGGCTGCCACTGGTTCTGTTCTTCGTAGGCACGCCTGGTTGAGGGATCAGAATTTAGCTGAGCATGTTAAGACAAGGATATTGGATGCTCCTTTACAGTCTGACGTGTTGTTTGGTTCGCCTGTGGAAGCAGTTTTAAAGAAAATGGAGGACAAGGCTAAGTCTATGCAAACTGTTAAAGATTTTTTGCAGGTGCAGCCTCCAAGTTTAGTAGAAATTGGCCTACTAAGGGATGGACATATCCTGCTTATGATTCCCAGTCTAGGGGTAGGTCTAGACGTGGTAGGGGCAGAGCTCAAGGTTCTTTTAGGCCTAGAACAGGAGTTCACCTGCTCAGTCTTCTGGTGAGGGCAGGGGTCAGTCCTTTCGTAAACAGACCCAATGACCTACCTTTTCAGCTGCCAGTACATTCTTGTCTGGCAGCACCTTTGGGAGGAAGGCTGGCTCTTTTCAAAGAAAATTGGGATTTAATTACCCAAGACAGATGGGTTTTGGATATCATTCACCACGGTTACAGGTTTTATTTCCATACCTTACCTCCTTTCAAAGGCATGCCAGACATTCCTCCTCTACAAAGAAAAGAGGCTCACAAGCAAATTTCTCTGTTACTCCAAATAGGGGCCATTCAGCCAGTTCCTGTGCCAGAAAGGGGCCTAGGATTTTATTCTCGCCTGTTCCTAGTACCAAAGAAGGGGAACACGTGGAGACCAATTTTGGATTTATCTATCCTCAACACTTATCTGGACATTCCCAAGTTCAAAATGTTGACGTTACAACAGCTTTTACCTCTGCTGGGCAAAGATCACTGGATGGTAACTTTAGATCTCAAGGAGGCTTACCTTCATGTGCCTATCAGACTAAGTTGCAGGAAGTATCTGCGTTTCGAGCTGGAAATTCCCATTATCAGTTCTCTGCATTGCCCTTTGGCTTATCTACTGCCCAGAGTATTCACAAAGGTTCTGGCTCCAGTGATAGCTTACTTCAGGCTAAAAGGAATTCAAATCTATCCTTACTTGGACGACTGCCTGATTCTGGCTCAAGAAAAGGAAGACCTTTTACAGCATTTGGAATATGTGATAGCAGTGCTAAGATGCCTAGGGTATTCTGTGAACGAAATAAAGTCCAGTCTAGTACCCTCTCAAGACATGTGCTTTCTGGGTGTGAGACTGAATACAGCAGCCCAGATGGCCTTTTAACCCCGGACAAACAAAAGAATCTTTCCATTTACTTCCATCAACTATCTCTTCAGTCCGGGCTGACTGCAAGGACAGTCCTTCAAGCCTTAGGGTTCATGGCATCTTGTATTCTGGTGCTTCCCAATGCCAAACTGCATATGAGGAAGCTGCAATGGTATCTCAAAATGTATGGACACAGCACTGCCAGGATTTGGACACTGTCATTCAAATAATACCTTGCATTCAACAGGAATTTTGTGGTGGGCTCAGGAATGTCACCTAAACAAGGGACTCTCTGTGACCCGGCCAGAGGCGAGTCAGATTCTAACGACAGATGCCTCAGACATTGCTTGGGGAGCTCATCTAAATGGAAAGTGGATACAAGACAAGTGGCCTGCCAGACTACAGCATCTACATATCAACATGAAGGAGATGTTAGCAGTCCAGTTTGCATTAATGGCTTTCAAGGAGTTACTTCTTCCAGGGCAGGTGTTGATTCTAACAGACAACACAACTGTCATGTGGTACATCAACAAACAAGAGGGAACACATTCTTACCCGTTGTGCAGGCAAGCAATGATTTTATGGGAGACTGCGCTCAGCTTGCAACTAACTCTTCAGGCAAGGTTTCTGCCGGGAGCACAGAACTCCTTAGCAGATGTATTAAGCAGACAAATCATGGATCCCCACCAGTGGAAACTGGATCTTCATGTATTTCGGAAATTGACAGTGTCATGGGGAACTCCAGACATAGATCTGTTCGCTTCTCCACTAAACCACCAGCTGCCAAAGTTTTGCACAAAGAGGTTTCATCACACAGCTTGGAAAGTGGATGCTCTTTCTTTCAGTTGGAAAAATCTTCATGTGTATGCCTTTCCACCTCTGCCTCTTCTCCCAAAGGTGCTCCTAAAGGTCAGACAAGACAAGCCAAGGATGATTTTAATAGCTCCAGATTGGCCTCGGCAACACTGGTACCCATTACTGAGGAGTCTGGTAAGGAAGCCTCCATGGCCTTTACCTTTGATTCCACACCTGTTGTCTCAGAGGGACGGTCACCTGCTCAATGTCAAGCTTCACTCTCTTCATCTAACAGCCTGGCATATTCTGTTTTGAAACACAGCAGGTCTCAACTTCCTCAACAAGTTTTAAATGTGATTATGGAAGCCAGAAGACCTAGTACAAGGAAAGTGTATGCAGAAAAATGGAAGAGATTTTTATTTTGGAGTGCAGCAAAGAATTTGGAGATTTCTGAGCCTAATTTGAGTGTGGCTCTTCAATATCTTACTGAGTTATTGGACAAAGGTTTGTCTTTCTCTTCCATTAAGATTCATGCTGCAGCAATTTCAGCTCACTATGATTGTGACCCACCATTGTTTTCGCATCCTTTGTTCAAGCAATTTCTTAGAGGGGCAAAGAATATAAGACCCCACGTAGAGCTCCTACTCCTGCTTGGGATCTCAATTTTGTGTTGGAGAAACTTACTCTACAACCTTTTGAGCCTGCGGCTACTGCTGAATTGAAATACTTGTCATGGAAGACTGCTTTTTGTTGGCCATTACTTCTGCAAGAAGGGTTTCTGAATTGCAGGCCCTTATGGCGGTAGAGCCTTTTTTTGATTTTCCATAAGGATAGGGTATCATTACGTACTAATCCTTCTTTTATGCCTAAGGTGGTTTCTAGTGTGGCTTTAAACCAAACTATTCATTTGCCTACTTTCTATGCAGATCCCCAAAATAAGGGGAAAAGATTTTGCACACTTTAGATGTACACAGGCAGTTGCGTTATTATTTAAGCAGGACTAAGGATTTTAGGCAGTCTCAGCAGTTGTTTGTTTCTTTTGCTTTGAGTTCTCAGGGCAAGCCTGTGTCAAAACAAACTATTTCTAAGTGGATTGGGTTTTGCATTGCATTTTGTTATTCCCATCATGGCAAGGAGATTCCAGCTGGGATTAGGCCTCATTCCACTAGGGCTACTGCCACTTCAACAGCATTTCTAAGGGGTGGCAACTAAGGATATTTTGGAGGCAGCTACTTGGAGTTCAGTGCATACTTTCTCTAAGCATTACCACCTTCCTCTCTACTCTAAATCTAGGGCTGGTTTTGCCACAGCTATTTTGCAAGGCATGTTGACAGCTCCTGCTTCCTTATGATTTGCCAGCCTCCCTTACCTCTGCTTTGGGATTCTACCCAATGGTTAGGACTGCAGCAATGTGGAATGAAGAACATAGTACAGTTTTGTACCTACCATAAATGTAGATGTTCGAGGATCCACATTGCTGCAGTCCAATTTACCCTCCCTCCTTCCCCTCTGTGTTTAGGGGTGGTTGTGTGGGTGAGGTTATACTCTTGTAATTTTGTATATATTGTACATATTTTTGGTGCAGGAGTGTTTGGTGTTTTTGGTTTTGGCCTTGTCTTTTTAGGGTCTTCTGACATCTGGGGCAAGAAAAGACTGAGGATATGACGTCGGTCATGCGCATTAGTACCCTGACGTCCTGACGTCAGACTAATGCGCCTTGACCGACGTCAGCCATATACTTTGGTATTCGGGCCGACTGGGGCAGCGGACTACCCAATGGTTAGGACTGCAGCAATGTGGATCCTCGAACATCTACATTTATGGTAGGTACAAAACTGTACTTTTCCCGAATTAGGTAATAATCTCAGCATGGTATTGGAACTGCACTGTTAGATATTAACAAAAGCTGCCCAAGAACTGCAAAACAATTGCGGTTTGGGCTCATACCTTACAACACTCCTGGGCATGAGGTAGTATTTTTTGTAAACACACCCAGAAGTGCACTATTGCATTTATAAAATGGACATTTGCATATATATATATATATATATATATATATATATATATATATGTGTGTGTGTGTGTGTGTATCTATATCTATATCTATATATATATATATATATATATATTTTTTTTTTTAGAGATTGCATTTTAAATGTAGTAGTTTATGTATGATAATTATACATTTTGTACTATATTTTAATGTGAAGGAGTTCCTCCACAGAATTTTAACTAATTGATTGCTTTGCCAGGTTATAACTGTGGAATTTTAGCATGATTTTTTTCTGGCTGTTTAATGGACCCTTCTCTCAAAGTGTTGTGTGCCTTTACGTAGTCCAGTTTATAAACAGCTGCTGTAACACTGTATAACACCTCAGCTGAGTTCTGCAGGTGAAGAGACTTGGATATCAATAGCAGAGTACTTCACAAACATGTACTATTTTTTCAGGTAACACAGCTTCAAAAATATTCACAGGAGTAATCACCGTGGTGGCAGTACCAAGAGATAAAAGACATACACATGCATTTATATATATATATATATATATATATATATATATATATATATATATATATATATATACACAAAAGCAGTAATGCAGCTTCCATGTCATTTTTAAGTTGGTATAGCTGATGATATGTACTTACTCCACTCTAAAAATATTCACAAGTGTACTCATTTTGGTGGCCGCTCCCAGGAACTTAAAAACACATTTGTGTAAGCAGCAATGTTCCTCCACCTACTTCATTTATTCCTGCTAAATGACATATAAAAACGGTGGCATTTTGTTGGATTTTGAATTCTATGGTGTAGCAGCTATCTATGACTGAAGGTGAGGTCCAGGGCCAGGTGGTCTGCCTTAGCTTTCTTTGTACATGGAACAGACTTGATGCAAAAGTAGCTAGCAAGGAAAGACTGGTCAGTTTTCCTTGTCCATTTAATGATTACATTTATGACATAGCTAATGCAGTATAATAATCTTCACTGACCATGATGTCCTATGATAACTATCTTAAGTTCTCAGACTGTAATAATAATTACAATAAAATAATAGTACAGCTTTATCAATGTCGGCAAGACTGCAAGTGAGACATTTGTGCAGAGGCCACATAATAGTTGCATGTTCTTCCAGTAGCTTAAACTAGTAGTTCCCCATGGTATATGAAATTCAGAATCTTTAATGGAATAGTACTGTAATAAATAAACATCTTTATGCAATAATTGCAATAGAGCATATTAGTGAAAGCAATAACTACAAATGAAAATGCAGATGCAGGTGGCACATCATAAGATACTTATTTTGCTGTACATTTGCTGTTGTAAATAGGGATAGTTTTTCTGGCTGCCTTTTAGACTTCTTTTGGCTGGGATGTTGTGAAACAGTCACGATCCTCAATGAATTTTACTCCAAGGAGAGCATTCTGTATTATTAAAGTTGCTGAATGACTTAACTCTGATTTGACCTTCTTAACCATGCTGAAAACGTACTCAGATTCAGTAACAGAATGTAGCTAGCCGATAACATTGGCATTAGTTTGCTAAGTAAAGGCTTCTCCTGATCATTACAGTTAGGCAGTGCCAGGAGTTTGACGCAATACTCTAATATATCCACATTTGTTGCGCAATTAAGCATTGCTGCCAAATAATCAGGAAGCCGATAAACTGAGAATTCATTTCGCAGCTTGTGATTGTCCATAATGCTGGTACCCACACCGAGCTGGCAAGCTACATGTATAACACATTTTCTTGACAGTTGTAATATACATCTGGGATTTGTTAGTGTGATAGTACTAGCAGACCATTTTATATGGATAAATTCTGAATAATTTTCCTTAGAGCAGCTTTGTAAAAACTTTTTGCTTACCCGTATACATTATTGCTAAACCCAAAATATATTGCTGTTCTGTAATACATAATTTACTGCTTTTGGCTTCATTCATACTTTATCTTCTGGAAAATGTTCCTTGTGTTCTCCAGCAGATGGACATCATTACTTTTAATCTGGGCTGTTGCAGTCTCATCTTTTAATATTCTGCAGGATACAGTGGGACTAACTTTATGTTGTCTGCTTTGCGCTAACTGACACAAAGGCTGTAAGGTGCATTACAGAAACAGAAGGACAAGCCTCGTCTTGTGACTTTTATGTATGAGGGAAATCAGTTCTACATTTGTAAGCCTCAAAGCAAAAATCTAAGACAGTAAACAGGCTAGATTTATAATACTCGCGTTGCAGTTATTTTTATGGTTGCTGTTTATGCATTTATGAAGAAGTGGTAATATCTGTGTCAGTATAAGTAACAATGCTGCTCAAGGTTTTTATTTTAGTTTCTTTTTTGCTTGTTTATTTTTTTTGCTTTCCAAATACTGGTTAACTGGCTTTTTTGTATGCCTTCTGCTGACTTATCCATTCTCCCATGCGAGTGATACCAGTTGTGATCATTCATCAGGTAAGGCCATACCTTTTCAGGGATCCAATAGATCTTAGAGATATCAGTTCTGGTCACAGCACTGTGCTAACAGTAAAGATATCTGTCCCAACTCACCTTTGTGCCTAAACTAACTGTGGTACTAGATTCAAATTTCGTCAAAAGGTCAGAAGACTAGGTGAGGCGGATGAGGAAAGAAGAAGAATGTGACTACATTGGATATATTCACTGTTTGTTCTGATATTGGGAAAAGAGAACAATTGGGTGAAAGGTCAAGTAACCCTTATTTTCAGAACACAAAATCATACGTGAGAAAATTATCGGTTGCAAAAGCTAAAGCTATGGCAGGCATTACTGAAAAAGTTGTTGCAAGGGCAGTACATTTTCAGAGGGCAAAGCCATGACATGTTGTTGCAGAAATCGAATTCTACCACCCTGCAACAAGGTCAGATGACACAGAGTGTACTGAAGCTTTTGATCAGAAATGCTGTCTGTTCAGCTGTTCCACTGATTTGGCAAATGATCCTAACAGCCCTACTAAAACAGCTATTTGCAGACGTTGTACTAAGACCTGACAGCTTGTTATTGTTCACAGACATTTTTCACAGTCAAAGGAAACAAAATCACAACCATTACAGTTCTGCACATTATTTAAAATACTGCAGTGAGAAATACACTAGTGTGCACCATTACCTTGCATTCTTTGGAAAAGGTCCAGTAGTTACTCCTGGGTTGCTTGTAGGTACTCAGTCCCCATTTTCAATGTGTCTAGAATTCATGTAAAGTGAGCATTTCTTTCAAAACCTGTGATATGTCTGAACCTAATATTTAGATAATGATATATGCAAGAAACCCAGTACTTGTGCTAGGATGCCTTAATCTGAATATCTTCATGCCAGCTAACTTTTACATTGCTCCTTCTGGTGCACCAGTCCTGGGCTTGGATGTTTTCACAATGCAGCAGCTGGACATCATGGATGGTAACATGTCATCCGCTGTATCCACTAGTGTGCACGTGATGTAGATTGCAGTAAGTAAGGTAGACAGTATAAACAATTTGGGTGTCGCTGCGGGGTTTGTCCATAAGGTCAAGATGAGGCCTGAGGTACATCCCATTTAACTATGTGATGCTGTCTCTCTCTCTCTCTCAGATGCTCCAGTCACTGGAACCACCAGGAGTCATGGAGAGGAATGAATGCTTTCCGTGGGTGTTACCATACTAGTATTTTAGGAGAAGGCCAGAACAACAAAGCTTTGTGTGATCTTACAAGAACCTAGTAAGGTGGATGATATTGACTCCCATCTCCTGATACATGGTTAAAAAGTCTTTCATGAGCTCAGATGTGCCAAAATACTTTCAGCTATTCGCTTGCAGATTGCTTAGCACCAAGTACTGCAACACACTGACAGCAGAGTGGGAGTTACTAATTTGTCAGCCATGACAGAGTTTCTTTTTTGTTTTGACACTTTTTATGGCCTGGCTTGGTGTATTTGAGAGAATGAAATCTCCAATCCTAGATGGATAGGCTGGATATAGCATTATGCAAATATTAGTAAATAACAACACAGTTATTCTTCGGGATTTCAATATCACTGCTGTTGGGAAAGACTGTCTCTGCCTCTTGACAAAATGTACAGTAATTTAGCCTGGCCAGTAATACAGGCTTCTACTTGAACTAGTACAAGGACTGGCTCTGGCTCCACACTTGACCTAATAATAACCAACATACAAAACAGGTGCATTCACAATGAAGTACTCCCCAGTACTCTGAGTGACCACTCCATTTGGTCATTCAGAACATATAAAAATTGAAGATCTTTCCCCTATTAATAAGCTATCAAATGTCAACATCCTATTCGGTGCTATAGACTGGACTTCCCTGTATGTCATGTCCGAACCCACCTCTGCTTTAGAATTTTTCAACAGAAAACTGACCACAATTCAGGATACACTTTACCCCTTTACAAAAGGAAGGCTTAGATCACAGTATTGGTCATGGCTTTCAGTGGATATTAAAAACAAAATTAAAGCCAGAGAGTCAGCCTGAAAGAACTTAAAAAGGAACCTCGACAATACAGAGCTACACCAAAGTTTAAGGAAAGAAACAAGAATTGCAACAAATACCACAAAAGCCCTGTATCTTAGACAGAAACAGGAAGTAAAGTAGTTTAGACCTAATCAGAAAAGAAATAAAACGCTTAATGGGGACATTAAATAACTCTTCAGCTACCAAGAGTGAACCTTTAACACTACATTACTACACATTTGCTAATGAGTACGCTTTCACCTTTTGCAGTGCACCATAACTGACATAACTAAAGCCTTTCCAACAATTAACTCTCCCACCAACAAAGAACAAGGACCTAGAATCTTCATCCCCTGATCTGTACCCCTCTAACCTCTTATGTAGCAAACTTTCACTTCTCTGAAATTACAGTAGAGCAGACCAAATCTCTACTTCTCAAACTCAACAATGCATGATCTAAATCCAGTAGTCTTCATCCCACCTTCCTAAAGCTTGCAGCTGAAAAAAAGTCACTAAACCCTTTACTCATATTGTTGACCTCTCTCTCACTTTAGGTAGTGTCCCACCAGCATTCAAACATGTAGTTTTAATCCATCTACTTAAAGTCACTTCTCTTCACGAGTTGAAGGATTATAGCCCTATTTCTGCCCATGCCCTATTACCAAAATGTTTGAAAAATTTTTATACAAGCAACATTAACAACTATGGTCTGTTATGTGATGCACAACATTGCTTTTGCAATACCTTCAGTATGTTTACTGCCCTAGTAATGGCCACTGATACAATTTTTTGCAACCTGAATAAGGGGTTTATTACTGCAGGTCTCTTTGTTACATGACAAAGGCTTTTGAAATGATCAATCATTTTCCCTTTTTCTTAACAAACTGAAGAGTCAGCTTTGCAGATGACACTACCTCTTGGGCTTATAGCTATTTAAAAGACAGAACCTTCCAAGTCCATAGAAATGTCTCATCATCTACTATTGGTAAACCTAATACAGGTATAGCACAACAGTCTGTGCTGAGTCCTCCCCTCTCTCTTTGTTAGTGATCTCCGCCAGCAGTTACCAAATCTTAAATTAATAAACTATGCAGATGGCATGCTGCTCCTGCAATCCAGTACTTGCCCCTTTGACATGCAAGCCAAGTTATAGGACAATTTCACTCAGTTTTGCACCTGGTTCAGTACTAACAAATTGCCAATTAATTCCAAGAAAACCAATGTCATTGTCTTTGCCTTGGCCAAAAAGTGACCTACTATTCCTCACATTCTGTATATAGATCTTAATGTGAACATAATACCTACTGCCGTTGAACAAGGGGGTGCCTGGGCCTAATACTCAACCTTACCCTTTTATTTATCACACACAAAGATTGTATAACTAAACAAGTCCTTAACGTCCTTGCTCAAGTAAAACTATATGGCAAGATCAGCCTTTCACCTGCTCCTCACAGAACCATTGCTAAAAATATTTTAATACACAAAGATGATTATGGCCTTCCTTTTCTAATTATGTACTCAGCCCACAATACTCGCAGAAAAAAACAGTCCAAGAATAAAAAGTGAAAAGAACTCACAGAGTGATGTAAAAATAAGTTTAATAGCAATGCGTTCAAGGTAAAACTCTTCTTCAGTGCTTGAAATCATACTAAAACACATTTCCATGTATATATACCATATTAACAATTCCAAACAAATAGAAGTGCAGTAACAATAAAATAAATAAAGTAAACAACTGAGTGCATGTATCATAGAAAAAGAGACCTTGTCTTAAGAACAGGTTTGTTTCATGGAAAAAGAGACCTTCTCTTAAGAACAGTTTTCATGGAAAAAGAACACCAACTCCAAAGGATACAACGAACAATGACCCAAAAAACCCAAAACCAAAATATTTATATTTTCACATTTTTATATTTTATTACATTTGGAGATTTATTTTATGTCAAGTGTAGGTCAATTATGTAACGAGCTTCAATTAATCTCACATGGGCGTATATAAGATCAAGTGGTTACTTGAGTGAGTAGTTCTGAAGAAGTCTTTGGTAGAAGACGAAACCTAGGTTAACTGGCGTTCACGTTGGTTGGAATTGTCTTGGTGTTACAATAAATATTTTTACATAAGTATTAGATTTTGCCTTGGATTTGGTCCTGGTGTTCGAGTGGCTGCTACCGTTGTTTTTGGTTCATGGAAAAAGAAACCTTCTCTTAAGAACAGGTTTCATGGAAAAAGAGACCTTTTCTTAAGAACAGCTGTTTTTCATGGAAAGAGACCTTTTCTTAAGAACAGGTTTGTTTCATGGAAAAAGAGACCTTCTCTTAAAAACAGGTTTCATGGAAAAAGAGGCCGTCTCTTAAGAACAGCTGTTTTTCATGGGAAGAGACCTTTTCTTAAGAACAGGTTTGTTTCATGGAAACGTAGACCTTCTCTTAAGAACAGGTTTCGTGGAAAAAGAGACTTTCTCTTAAGAACAGGTTTCTTGGAAAAAGAGACTTTCTCTTAAGAACAGGTTTCTTGGAAAAATAGACCTTCTCTTAAGAACAGGTTTCATGGAAAAAGAGACTTTCTCCTAAGACCAGGTTTCATGGAAAGAGACGTTCTCTTAAGAACAGATTTCATGGAGAGAAAAAAAGTATCTTGGTATTTGCCCTGGATGATGCTACAATACAGACAGAAGATAACTGATTGAAACAATTCAGAGATTGTTGATAGTCCTACTTCTTTCACTAGAGGTGATCTACACTTTTCTAATTGAAGCTTCTACATATTGACCAAAATATTTGTTGTAGCTACCCTCTTCACTCCACCTCAGTTACCCTCTAATTAAAGAGCTTTGGCTTGTTCTGTTGCTGTTTTTTTATTTTTCCACAAGGTCATTTGATAACTTTTGGTACATTTACATTGTATCTCACCATTCTGTGTTTTGTCAGTATTTGACCAGGACCATTGCTAAAAAGGGTTCAAGGTTGAGTTTACTTATTTGGTCAGCAAATAAATTTGACTACACTAACATAGCTAAGGAAGGGCAAAAATGGCAGCTGCCCTGGGCACAAGCTGTTAGGAAGAAGAATTTGCACCTCAGAAGAGTTGTTGATTGAGCGTGATGTGCGAGGCCAGTAAGGATTCATTTAACGACCTGCAGCTGATATCACAGCTGATCAAATGAATGCATTGCGTGTCTTTAGTGTGACTGTGGATTTGTAACAGTAGCATAAGCTCTTTGCTGATGCAGTTATAGAAGGACACCTTTTATTTTTAATTTCCCAACTATGGAGCACCTTCTTTTTCTGTATTTGACCCTCAAGTTTAGGTTGAGGGAAGCATCACTCAAGATTGCCGAGGGTACCAGTTGATGTAGATATTGTTCTGAATCACTAGTGTATCTTTTTAATGGTATATTTCCAGGTAAGCAGACTAATACAGTATCAACACAGGTATATGGCAGTAAGAAAAAAGCAAATGTTTTAACTACATTTATATAAAGAAGTGCCATCAAGAATGAGCAATGATAGAGGTAGTGACTTATAGTAAGATTTAGTACCAGCTGATGTGAACTTTGTACTGGTATGTCCTTGAGCAGTGATTTTAAATGTCTTATCACAATGTTAAACTATCAGTTGGTGTCGGCTCTTGCTAGTAGGCGTATACCATCAAATCACATTACTAGTGAGGTATTAAATAAAAACAGTTAAACAAAAAGTCAAGTAAATGTAAGAGAAGTCAACATTAATGGAAATGACCTGTATTTTGCAGCACCACTATTTTAACGGGTCTATATTAGAACATCGAGGTTTAAAACCTTCGAATGTTCTAATATCAAACCCTATGGAGCGAAAGCTTAAAATATCGAAGCAACAGAAACACAAATTCTTTCCTAGGGAAAGATTTTGGTTGTCCATTTCTGTTGCTAAGGTATTTTCAGCGCTGTGGTGGAAAGTTACAGGTTGGGTTCAAGTAAGTGTGCGATTGTGTGGATGTGAGGGTTAGGGTGGGTTAGGTGAGTTTCTTTATTATTTATTTATTTAATTTTATTTTACATTTGTTAACCGGGGGTGTCTGACTGAGCCGAAAACGCCCTTTTTCAGCAGAAGCCTGGGGAGAAAAGCTCCACAAAGAAAAATTACAGACACATTTAGTTGTTTAAACATGATCAGTATACACACAAATTACAAGAGACATGTTTTTACAGTGGTATGCGGCACATAAACAGTTACAGTGGAGAGAACAAACAAAAAAATATTAATTTTAAAAATAAAGGTAATTAATAGATTTGTGGTGTACAGCTGAAATTTGGAACATGGGTAGAATACATACATAGTACACAGGTACAGTACATACATTGTAGATTAGCCAGTGTTTGTGAGAAAGATTGAAAATTATTATCAAGTGCTCTAGATTTAGTATGTATATGTTAGGGTTAGGGAGCGGGTGAGGTGAGTGTGCGATAGTGACGGACCTTAGGGTTAGGGTTTGGGTTAAGGTAAGTGGATAGTTAGTGGTGTGTGTATAGTTTAGTGTAGGGTTAGTTGTAAGATTTTAGGTGCATGTGTGTGGAGTGCTGTTTGTTTGGTGTGCTTGTGTTCTGTGTATGTGTTTTGGAACAGTGATTTTTTTCCCTAGGAAAAAAAATCGATGTTCTTACAGTTCGAGATTGTAAGCTGCCACTTACATAGGGTCGATTAATTACCGTTCGCTTCTTTAAGCGGTCGGTGATCTAATATAGACCCTATTTTAACATATCTGTTGGTAGATATGCTGGGTTAGTGCAGATTTATCAAGGATCTTATACATCAAGGAATTTTGGGGGAACACTTAGAGAAAGACTGATATCTGAATTGCTGAAGAACTTTGACTGTGAGGACAAACAGATGAGAAGCATCTCTTAGAGTGGGGTGGGTGTTCTCGTACCAAAGTTCTAAGTTCTAAGAGTAAAGTGTTGTCACAACCAATGTGCATTCTTGATCATCAAATGATAATAGTCTTGGTACAACATCTTAGACTGTAGCACTTCTTACAAAGTAGTAATCTGAAAGCCAGCTAGTCCAGATACCAGTATACAAATAGCTAGGCCAGGTCTCTCAGTAGATGGCAGTAGGTGTGAAGGGACAGTGATTATAGTGGGGCTTCATCTTCTTGGAGGGCATGTAGGGCGAGCTTGTAGATGTTGTTTTTTGAACTCTGTGAAGATCTGGATTTGCCTGCAGATAGTGTGCCAACCACATGTAGCCCACAGTCAAGGTACAGCATAAGAGCTCCTTCTCTGATAGCTAATGTGGTTTTCATACAAATGTAATTTGAGATGTTATTGGAAAAGTAGTAATATCTGCATCAGTTTTGATTGTCCTACCAGAATCTAACCAGATGCCAATTTACCTAAAGCTGTTGAATTTCTCTATACAAGTTCTAGATATTCTGCATTCATAGGGAACATTGTTGGCACTGCCTGATGTCATGGAGAGGATTCATTTGGGTATGATATTGTTGACACTGATGAGTCTTTTCCCAAATCACTCAGTCATGGCTACAATGTCTTGCTATGGCTCCACCTATTTCACATTCATAGCCTTATTACCAGCTTCCAGATCACCAAATGACCAACAATTTGTTCCTTTATGGATGCTCCAGCAAATAGGAAGGGGTTCATGTTAGGGATGACCATGTAAAGTCAGTTGATCTATACTCCGCAATGCAATGGTTCAGAAGCAGATTTCTGTGTGAATAGTTCCCCCAATAAGAAGTGTTTTTGACAGGCAATGACCTACTCTTACATTCAGCTTGATGGCTTTGTTTCTCTAGCTATCTGTTTGTATGTCTCCTTCTCTGTATCATCTATGTATTTACCTTTGTCAGCTAGATAGATGGGCTTATTCAAGCAACCATTTTAACAATGCTATAGGCCCAAGTTGATTAAAAAAATACATAAAGCACATGGAACAAAAAATAGTAATACAACTGAATAAAAATGGCACACAAGTTATACACATTAAACTTGCATACTTTTCATGTTTCATGACATTAAGGTAATTCAAGCTGCCATAAAGTACAAACAGTAATTTACAAAAGATCCCAGTAGTACATTGAATAGTGTACACAAGTGGATTATATCAAATCACCAATCCATATATCTGTGAGTACTGCTACTATGAAACAGTATCATAGAAAACCACTTTCAGTAATAAAGAAACATTTTTTGGTGAGAGGCAAAACACTATGCATCTCCTTGTGAAAAAAGAGACACCCAAACTCCTCGACTTGTATATACTAACTCCAAACAACAATGGGGAAGACGGTACCCTCAATAATCTCTAAAAGTGGTTTTCACTGATAGTGCTTCTCAGGAATGGCACTTGAAGAAAATGCCATTGGTAAAACTACTGGTTTCCACACATGCTAGAAATCCATAGACTGTGGGAATCTACTGTTGTACCTAGTAAAAGTTCATGAGTAATGCATGGGTAATCAAAAACATAAGACAAGCTATGGCCATTGGCATATGTAGTTTAAGCAGATAATATCTGTAGTTGTCCCAGTAATTTGGAATTAACATAATCTCATAATGTCTCTAGAAGGTAGCAGACTTAATTTGGCAACATTAGCCATTACCCTGATAACAACTGCATTTATAAATATCACTCAGCTGTCTCCGTTTTTTTCTCTGAAAATGTTTTTAATTTTTGCAGAATGCTACTCCAGTAGGCTGGAGTTTTCTCAGATAATGCTTTTTCCTACAAAGCTAGAATGAAGGCATGTTCTAACAATTCCATTCTCCCAAAGCTATTCAAACAAAGGGTGTAGGAATGAGTTTTTATACCAACTTTCTTAGGGGGAGGCGTCGGTAGCTCAGTTTTGGGGGTTTAAAGATAAGATAGTTAAATAAAAGTGGTGTCCATGTCATTACTGGCATTTGTTTCATCTTGGAGATGGCAGGCAGTAGTGATGATATTGTAGAGAGAATTAAGAGTAATGGAGTGGACAAGCATAATCAGATGCAACATCAGAATGCAAAGACTTATATACTGCTGAGCTTCCTTGGTAAACAGATTAGAGTTTTTGTATATTTCAGTTGTTTCAGAATTATACCAAATACCAGCTCTGTGTGTTCACTAAAAGAGAGCTACTAGTAGGTTCAGCTAGATACATGGGTATATTTGAAAGGCTACTTTATCACTAACAATACCTAGTGGGTCAGTTCATCAAATCTGGGTATCTTGCTCTGATGTTTGTGCAGTACCACAAACCATCACAATCAGTCTCTTTTTTGTTTATAAGAACTGAGCCAGTTACACAGTAGGATAGATCATTTTAGAGAAGTTCTTGAATTACATTCTTAGTAGGAGTGGATCAATGGAAATGGATGTCATTTGTATAGATGATGTCTTTAA
Source organism: Protopterus annectens (assembly GCF_019279795.1). NCBI lineage: Eukaryota > Metazoa > Chordata > Ceratodontiformes > Protopteridae > Protopterus > Protopterus annectens. The sequence continues at coordinate 1,099,330,811 of NC_056743.1, forward strand.
GGGAGGAAAGAGCTTGAAAAAGACTACTGATTAGTAGAGAGCAAATAGCCTGAAAGTTGAGCCCTGTGTATCCCACCTCTGAAAGGATTGAAGATGTAGATTTTTTTCTGTCTTGAACCTGAAAAGTTGTATCAGATAGTTATCCCCTAAATCCTCTGATTGAACTTTCATTGAATCCAGTGCAGGAAAGAGTTGTTGGAGGCAGTCAGTTTGTCCAAAAATGCTCACACATAACGAATGGCAGAAAAATGAAATGGGGAAGTGGCATTGATTCAAATAGCCTTGGAAAAGAGATTATTGGATTTGGGTTAGAAAAAATTTAAGCTAGAAAGGTGGCATGTCCAAGATCCCTCATTCCATTAATCAGCAGAGTATGTCTGACATTCTTGACGACTGTGATGATTCATAGGTTAGTACTAAGCTAACTGCCCTTGCTAGCCATTTTAAGCCTAGCCAATTATCCCTTGTGAGACTCAAACCCTATCTCTTTAATGCCTGCTTAGAGTCATCCAGAATAGCATCATCTGAATTAGGTGAATTCTTTGCTTGGTCCTCAGATAAAACAACTTTCTCAACATTTGTGGTGGTCTTACTGATGTACCTTTTTATCTCTACATAACTGGCGTACCATCTATGAGATAAAAAGGCCTCTGTCATTTAGGGTGCTCAGGAGACGGGAGTACTTGACTGTGTCATATGTTTTTGTGACAATGACAAATACTGCCCAGATCATTCTGATACCATCCATGCTGCCTAGCAACTTTTATACAAATAACCATAAGAATGTCATTGTGCTAAGTTCAGACTAGAATTTATACTGGTTAGGTGCAAGCAGGTTATAATTACTGATGAATTTTAGAGTCTGATCTAACACAACTTCCTTGAGGATGAGAATTTGCAATTACTAGGAAGATGAGAGAAAAAGACTTGAACTTTTGATTGAGTAGTGTGACGTCTTGATAACTGTGTGACCATCTCTTTCTTCCATCTGTAAGGGACATTTCCCTCAGAAATTTATAATTTGAAAATGTAAAACAGTAGCCTAGCAAAGAACTCAGAACAATGTTTTGGAAACCTTGAGTGGAACAAATGTTCACTGTAATGTTCTTGGTTTGGAAGAGCGTATAGCAGGATTTGTCTAATGTAGCTAGATGGGAAGCCAATCTGTGATTCATAGATGGTATCACAAACTCATCAGCAAGATGGGTAATAGGCCTACCTCAGAAGAGAGGTTGATATCATTATCTGCTTTTGTCAGGTCTAGCAGTTTTCTAAATTTTAGACTAGAAGCTAGATGGCTTTGAAAGGAGAAATGCTTGTCATTTCTTGAGGTGAAGATCTTTATGCTTCTGTGTAGATTTATTCCTGATATTACACAGTTTAAAGAACTTATTCTTGCTGCAGTGGTCCATGCATGCCTTAAGTTCCAGTCCTTCTTCACAAAATCCCTAATTCTGAACACTTTCATCTTTTCCCAGTTAAGCAACCCCAAATGACATTCCAGAACCATCTGCAGATAAGATAGTTGGGATTAGTGCTCTTCCCTGTACTGTAAGAAGGCTGTGATTCCTCTTTACCAAAGTATATTCAGTAAGATTTTGACAGTGGGTGCTAATGTATTAAAATGACAGCACAATGATGGTCTGGTTTTGTTGTGCTTGCAGTATGTAAAGTCCAGAATGTTTTGCTTCCTCCACCTGCATAGGACTAAGTGACAGCTATTCGAGAACTTCTTTTGTGAGCCCTAACACTGGGAAACAAATTCACTGAAAGCGGCCTTCAGCAAACCTGGAATTTGCCTGTTTCTCTACTGTTGTGTAGTCATGGAGTTATTATATACAAGTTTTGGAGGGGAGGATATCCCCCACATGGAGGGGTGCAGGGATGGGAGCAAGACCTTTTTCTTTCAGGTTCCTTGAAAGTAGTTTCAACAAACTGGTTTCTCAGCATTGGGACTTGCAGAAATAGTGTTTGTAGACTGCTCACCATCCCTTGCCTAACATGAGGGTAGCACTGAATGTACCTGCTATAATTACAATGCAGGATGGATGTGTACAGAATGACTTTATTCACAGGACAAGCCTGTGCTTTCTTTTGCTACATTGTCAGCATGAGAATATTTATGTCTGTTGCTGCTGTATCCACAGGTGTTCTGCTAGTTGTGGTCACTGTGTTTACAGTATGTGGCTTCTAGTTTTGGTGTTCTTGTACTAAAAGACTGGCATGGTCTACTCCATGTCAGAATGGGGAAACGGGGTTGCTGATGATGACAACGAGAGATACATCTAATACCATGCATACTACCACTAGCATTTCTTCTTGCTGTCTTAACATCCAGACAGCTGTGGTCTGATGTGAATGTATTCACAGCTTGCTGATGGGCCCAGCTAGGATCTGATGTATTAACAGGAAGAGGACACTGGTATCCAGTAGCTTTGTTGTGTCATGGCACTGCTGCTTTAAGTATATTGTATGGCTAGCAGTGTCTGCGCAGTGTACCACATCTATAAGCATCATGATACATACTGTCGTATTTTAGGAAGAGTGTGTGGAGTTTTGTAGTGAATATAGAGTATTAATATATCTATTTTTCGAGTACCATAGTGTGAGGCTTCTCTTATTGTTGTTGCACAAAAACTGCAATGTTTTATATAGTGGTGTTGAAATGTAATAATTATGATTTCTGATGTCATGACATCCAAAAACAGAGTCAGTGACATGTGCTGCTGACGTTCGATTACTAGATAAAATTATACAGAAACAGCTGTGTTGAATATTATAGTCTTACCCAGTAGCAGAGTCCAGAAAAAAAAATCAGAGCTAATCGAATCACTTAAACTCATCTGTCTGGAGGGAAATCAGAAAAATGCTCTGCCACGAGGGACTGCTTTGAACTTTTGAACTGAGTGAAGATGAGAACAGAGAGGGAGGGTTGACATGTTTTTGAGACCTTTTTTCTCTTTTGGTTCCCCTGAGGCTGGAAATCAACATCAGAGCCATGAAACCTCAGGTTATCAGCAATATGAGACCCGTTTGTCATCAGGCTCTTAAAATCACGTGACAGCTAATAGGTTTTCTGTTTTTTATCGGGTCTGCCGGCACAAACATAATGCATTTTTAATAGCCAAATAACACTGTTTGCAAAGCAGGAATCAATCTGCAATGTGCTGTACTAGACAGGAGAAGAAACAACATGAAGTATTGCTCAGGAAAAAAATTATTTTTTCAAGTTATATTTTGCTAACTCCAGTAAGAACTGGTCTGAGTTCAAATCTCACAAAGGTCCAATACAATAATAGCTTTTTTGCATTTTCTCTTCACGAGAGTGTTTACCTGTGTAATTAATTAGTTTTGTTTAGATACAGCACTACAAAAGAGCCTCTTTCAGCATTTAATGAAAATATGAAAAACTCTATGTGTGATTGTGTGTCACAGCGGCTTGGGAATTTTACCAGAGACAGTGCTCACAGCTGTTCTTTGGTTGGCTGGCTGTGTACCACAATAGGAACAAAGAGGAAGTGGAATGCGTAGAGACAAAATGGTGAATGATGCCATCAGTGGCAGGCCGTGACTTATTTAGAGTAATGTTACAACAAGAAAAGTATGCTTTGCTCAAGACTCATCATAAGATTTCATTGATTTGCTTGTACATCCCCTGGAGCTTTGCAGCTTTGAAGTCTAATTTTTGCATTATTTTATAAAACCTAAGTTGAAATGAGGTAGTCAGTTCTTTTGTTTTGATATTCTGAGTCAAAATCTGGATCTGTGAAAGTGACAAATCAAAAACTGAACCATTTTCACACTACTAGTCTGACAGCTGAGACAAGAGATCTAGGAATCAGATGATCACTAATGCAAAACTTACTTTATACCAAAAAATCAGTTATGCATATAAGTGTGTTACTGGAAAATTTTTATGGTATAGGGAACTGTCTGCTATATACTTTTTTCCTAGTGAATCACATTCTGTATTGCAGTTTCAGCAGCATAATCATACTAAGGCATATTTTTGCCAGACTGAAGGCAGTAAACACATGAACCAGGCCTTTTGCTTATATTATTATATGTTAATGCTGCATGTCATAATCTGTGAATCTGAAGTACTTCCCTGAGATGTCTACATGAGACACAGTTTATTTGTTAAGCACGTGAGTAACTTGGTCCATAGGCCAACTTCAGCCACTCTACAGGCCAGAGGACAGAAACAAATAATAGGATATACATATTATTGAAGGACTATGTAATATTAAGAAAATTGCAAAAAGGAAAGCAAAACAATATCCCTTTATTCAGTGTTATATATCAGGTTAGTAGTAACTTACAAACACTTTGTAAGTAGGGTTTGGCTTCTTAATGTCCCTTGTGCGACACTACCTAAATCCTTATTTGCAGGCAGGTAAATCTGAACTTATTAATAGCACAACTCATGCATTAACATCCGTATTTTTGTAACAGAATTGAGATTGCAATTCAAATGGATAGCTAGATGGTAAAGCAAATGTATCCATAAGGGATAAATTTAGGAGTGGAATCAACAAATATTATACTGCTGACTTCAGCAGTAATTCAGTGGAAAATATCAGGTCTGCTCTGATGGAATCATATGCTTTCTTGTTATGAGTGCTGTCTACTAAACTTAAATCTATGATGACCTACATGTGATAATAACATCAGTGTATTTATAGCAAGCAAACCACTGGTTTTACTTTATTTATTTGCTGCTCAGCAAATCCACTAGGCTTAAAGTGCCTCTTTTTGAGAATGATCTGGGAGCACTCTTTGGTTAAGTGACGTACTTAAAGTCACACAGTAGGAAAATGGAGAATGAGGGACTCAAACATGGTACTACAGGATGACATCCATTAGCTGATAGCTTTAACTCTCTGTGTGAAACTGGGTGATTACAGGAAGGGCCAGACTGTAAAGCTCACTTCTTTCAAAATTAATGACTGTAAGGGTAAAATGCAAATAACAAATTTAACAAGATGTTACTAGGAAACTCCAACAAGATCTCTGTGCCAACACCAATGCAGTTCACCACACCAACTTATACTAAACCCTTCCAAAACTAAAGTAGTGATCTTCAAAACCCAGCAAGAGCTCCACTCAATACACAGTGACTGTGAAATAATTGTTCACGACAAGCAGTCCCTACAGACCATTACTTTCTTCAACTATTTTGGCCTCTGGCAGGATCCCCCTAAATAAACTTCCAATTCCACATTGAGAAAACACAGTCTAAATTCCAGGAAACCATATTGTGGTCATGGTTGAACTCTCACTTTCTTTCCTCAGCAAGCAGACAAACCATCAGAGAAGGTCTTCTTATGGTACTATTAGAGTATGGTCTATCAATCATCACTGCCATCTCTAAAAAGAACCTGATATCACATCAAGCAACCTCTAACAAATATGTCTCTTCATATCTCTTGCACCTAGAATAGAACATCACTGTTCGATACTTAGCAAGGCTAACTGGCTACCAGTCCAACAAAGAATAAATATTATTTTCATCTCCCTATCTTTTAAACTACTCAACAAAAAACTAATTCTTGGCTTGGAGCAGCAGATTTACCATGAAAGAAAGGGGCTACATCCTCGGATCACAATCCTAACATGTACGTTCTCTTTATAACCCCTCTGGGGAACTATTTCCCCTTTTAAAAGGGACTCATCCAAATTCTCAGAATTCTCAAAGAAGCTTAAACAATGCCTAATGCTTCTGGAACTCGAGTATTGTCTAACTTCTCCCTAAGAGCAACTTCCCCTTCCTCACTTCACCCATACTACTATCCTCATCTGGATCGATTTTCTGCAGTATTACTTTAACTTATTTCCTCCAAACATGCCTGTGAACAACCTTTCATGACATGCCTACCCAACTCCTATGTACCCTTTACTCACAACAGCCAACCGACATCATCAATATACATTTTTGGTATGGAGCAGCTACCAGCCATGACCTCCTTACTTATATGATAAACACTACTGGACTTTTCCTCTTGTGTATATGCATATTTTTACACACTGCATGTTGTATAACTACATAATCCTGACTTTCATATGACTATCTGTATCACTTTTATTAACCATCTTGATCAGCACTGTAATCTTAATTCTTTTTTATTGTTTCTGATTTTCTCCAGGGAAGTGCCTGAGATTGGTCATAATGGATAATTTGTCCTCCACCTGATCAACAAATTTAAATAAATAAATAAGTCTTTAAGAGAGGTGTATTTAAGGAAATGCAGGTGGACTTGGGAGAAGAACAAGGCCTGAAAACAGGATAAAACCATTGTGGCTTCGGACTACTGTAAGGGAGGAAGTTAAATCAAATGAAGGGAAAGGTGGATGTGAAGAAGGCAAGAGTAAATGTAACCAAGGAGGTTGGAAGATCTGAAGATTAAGATGAAGGGAACCTAGAACAAAGGAATGAAAAACAGAAGTAGAACTTCTTTAGGAACATGGACAAAAAACAAAGAGTAAGAACAGAAATAAACAAGTTGGGAAATGAGGAAAAGTGAATAGAACTTGCAGAGATTCTAAATTAATTCTTTGTGGGCAGGTTCCTCAAAGCAGGTAGATCACAGAGTATCAGCATGGGAAATGAAGAGATTTATTAGGGAGGAGATGTATGGGAATAATAAAAACACAAATCAAGTCAAGCCAGATTCTTCTATTTAGAGTGAACTGGAAAACATGCAATATCGAGAGAGAGAGAGAGTAGAAATAACACTGTGTTACCAAACATTGCATAAAATGAAAGGTTCTAATCTTAATAAAAAGGAAGACCAAAATGCATTGGTCTGTAGTTTAACATATTGCATCCCTTGTTTAACATTTTAACAGTTTAACATTGTGCATGTTAGTGATAAAGCAGTGTAAGACTCTGATAAGGTTAACAGGAATGCTGTTCCAGTGCTTAAATGTAAGAGCAGAAACAGGGTTAGATAAAAGGTTTAACTACAGTTTTACAGATCTTTTGAGGTTATCTGAGGTGCCATAAATCATAAGTAAACAAAACTGCATCTTGAAAAGGTGGTATAGCAGTCCTGCTTATAAAAGAGACAATGGAATGAGTATGCAATCATATCTGTTTGCTGTCAGTTCAATCCAAAAGAATTTGGTATTGATTACCATCAGAATGATGACATCACCCTACACTCATATGCCCCAGTGTACACGACGAAGGAGAGAGTTGCCAGAATTGCAATTTCTTGTAACAAAAAAGTGAAAAAATATGTTACGAAATTACCAAGACTAGAAGTTTTTTTTTCCATTCCTTCTTACTAATAGGAGAGTTCAGTAGTTTTTTCATTTGTTGTAGCCCTCACCAAGTGCTCTCATTTTCACTAACCCTGCAAAGAAAGGAAAGAACTTTCTAAGGCAGGCCATTGAAGCCTGGCATGGTTTAATGATATCCAACTAGGCTAGTATTATAGGCCAGGATGGGTTTGCTAAGATTTTGGAACTGCAAACAGTATCACTGGTTTATAAAGTTCTCTCCTTATCTTCACCGGGTGCATAAGATAAGTTGAGAAAGTAGGTTAAGAGTAAAAATTTCAGCAGTTATACTAACATGTATCCAGCCAATGGGATCAAAGCAGTATGCCTTATTCAATCTCCAAAGTTGTGTTTGACCACATCAAACTTAAACATCCTCTTTAACAAACTTAAACATCCTCTTTAACCAAATTTGTTAACACTTGGAAAGTTTAAAAGTATAATATCCCATGTCCCAAGTCTTTCTCTTCTCATTTTCCGTTGGTTGTATGCTAAGTGTATGAATGAAGATGAACTTGCAAATCACTCATGAGGTTCATAGTATGTTTAGCTTGATATATTGCAAAGCAGCAGCATTTGTATATCAAATTAGATCAGGTTGTCTTAACCCATTCAGGAAGAACCCCCCCTCCAAAAAAAAATCAATAATAGTCTTCAACTTAGGGGCAATTTTGTCCCACCATAGAAAGGGGTATATATGCTGGGCTAATCATCTTTGATAATTTCTTTAGTGTGCAATCTAGGAAGGGGCTGAATCACAAATCCTGCTCTATAAACAGCGTATACCAAATCACAAGTTCAATGTTTGAAGAAACTATATAACCACTCACTGTAATCAAGAAATAGTAAAGTTTAGCCATGTTTTTCAAAAAGAGCAGTCACAACACTGCATATCAGGAGACCTTGAACATCTAAGAAATGCTGTGAATATCTGAGAAATTGTATATTTTAAAGCAAAATTACCAATGTCCTGAACAAATAATTTTACATTCTTTCAACCTACCCTCAGTTTACATAGGAGTTAGAAAAGAATAAAACAATACCATTCTCATCAATACAAACAGAAACAGCTGTACTGACTAAAGATACAGCAAAAAATAAGGTATACCAATACTGAAAAGATGTCCCCCGACAGTTCCCGTGATATGACCTCCTGTAGTAATTGTTTCCAAAGTCTTTATCTGGTCTTGTACTTTTTAAAGATGCTCAGACTCATTAAGTTTGGTATCCAGAGTCAGAAAATCTATATCTACCTTGCCCCTGAGATCTTCTATTATGTCTGCAAGGGGATGATGCATCTTCTGGATTTTAGGAGTTAAATCAAGTTTCTACCGGACCCCTTACCTCTCAACCTGCATACGTTAATAGGTGAAAAGGCTTTTGAAAAGTAGGGCACATAATTAGCATAAAATCTGAATCCCTAATAACATATATCTCATTTCACTGATAGCAGGACTGTGGGATGCTACTCAGAAACACAAGTTTAAAAAACTGAGTATATACGTATATTATCAAAGACACTGCATAATAGCTGTATACTTAAATAAATTATATTAAAAAATTCTACCTCCTGTAGTCATTTATTTTTGTTTCAGATAAAGGGAGATATAATATGTGGGTCCATATTCTTTAAATTATTGGTGCTGCTAGTATTTTGGTCAGGTAGCATGGTTTCCTATGTGTTAAATTGCTTCAAAATTGTATGCACGCATGTGTGGATGGAGGGGCAGAAAATCGTATGGTGTAAATCAAGCCTGAAAATAGAATTGCATCTCCAAAAATAGGTACATCATGTGAAGGAGTAAATCATGCCTGAAAACAGCAATGTTCCTCCAAAATAAATATAGCTGCGAGGTCTGATGGACACTTGTTATTTGAGGGATATTCTCTAAGTTGACATCCTGAGTTCTAAGTTCCTTTGTTTTCTTTACTTTGGGTATTTTTCCTGGAATTCCTGAAGAGGACTGGTGCTTCCCCTTAATATCTGATGCTGGAAAGATAAATGTATATTAGGTCCTTCTCCTGTTAGGGCTTGGGAATAGGAATTTTGCAACATTGCTTGAATATATATTTACTTCCTAACAATATTCAAAAGCCAAAGTCTGCCCTCCTTTCTTAACTAGTAACATGCCTGGAAACATTCATTACAATAAATACCCAAGGTGTTTGAATCTTCTCTGGGTAGGTATAAATATTTTGCATTTGTTTAATAATGTGTTGCTATAGGTGGGAGGAATTAACTGGAATCTCTTGCTACTTTACAAGCTGCACCCAGTCTTCCAGCTCTATGCAACACTTCTCTACACATAATTCAAACAGGAAATGGCATGGTGGGATTATTTTGAATCTGGTGTTAATTCACAGTCCTAACATGTACCTTCTCTTTAAAACCCCTTTGAGGAACTGTTTCCCCTTCCAAAAGGGACTCATCCAAATTCTCGGAGTTGTTAAACAAGCTTAAACAATGCCTAATGGTTCTGGAACTCGAGTATTGTCTAACTTCTCCCTAAGAGCAACTTCCCCCACCTCACTTAACCCATACTGTTATCCTCATCTGGATAGATTTTTCTGCAATATTACTTTAACTTATTCCCTCCAAACGTGCCTTCGAACAGCCTTTCATGACATGCCTACCGTATTCCCATGTACCCTTTACTCACAGCAACCAAGCAACATTGTTGATATACATTTTTGGAACAGAAGAGCTACCACCCAGGATTATTTTCACTTTGGTGTCAATTCAGTAGGTTCTCCCATAGGTTTTTAGGTAAGTACTAGGCAAGCTCCCCTTGTGGACCATTTTAAGCCTAGCCAGCTTCCCTATGAGTGGGACCCCTGAAATTATTTATGCTATGATCCCAGTTATTCTCATTAGGAGTAATATATAATTATCAACCATGGGATGGGTAAGGCCGTTCTATAACCAAAAGGCATAAATAATTTCAGGGGTCCCACTCATGGGGTAAAGCATTTAGGAGCTGCAGCTTTCCATTAGTAGTACAGGGGGCAGTCCTGGGGTACATTTTCTGTTTTCCATCCATGGATCTAAGCTGGGCTTGAAAATGGACAGGGATAAATTTTGTTTTATGTGGATTATCTCCTCTTCCACAAGCGATAGCCAGCTCAACAGCAACTTCTATTCATCCTTAATAAGCTGCCCTGACTCTGTGCCTTCTCATAAGTTATTTCTATTGGATAAGTTTTCCAAATCACCAAACTTTAGTTCAGACTTGTAATTCCAGAGATATAGTTCATTTGCTTGGTTAGAATGAGTTGTAAGCAGTAATTAATATGGTTGCACCATCTTGACTAATGATAACAAATTGCTGTTTATTAATTTACTAGACCTCTTTAAGGTTAAGTGTTGCTACGAACATCTTGCAGTATGGTAGGCAGTAAGTTAGTAGATAGTTGCAGCCCTGTGAGGTCTTCTTTGCTTTTGTCACAGTTTACTTTTTTCTTGGCCTTAGAAGTTATGTTTTCTCCCTCCCATGCCATGTAGTCCACTCATAAATTCACTAAAAAGTTGGGAACATTTGTAGAAGACCAATTAAAAAGACAGCAGGATATACAGGCATTACTGCATGTTTAATGTTGCAGAGATAAACCAGAGCACCTGAAATTAATATTTATGATGACATTTTTCTGGATGGAAGCACAAGTTGGTTCATCTGCTCACTTCTGCATCCAATGGTGTACTTCCCATATTTTTATTCTTTTTTTTTATGAGTGTAGCGATAAAATGTTTTGACTTTGAGAATGAAAGTGATTTTGCAAAGTTAATGTAATACTTCCATTTGCAATGGACAGATTAATTTTTGCTCATTTGTGTCACAACAGTTCTGAAGAAACCATTATATTGTACCAAGAAACATGCAGAATTGTCAGAGGTATGAGTTGCACACATTGCATTGAATGTAGACCCATAACTCTACCTGTTTGTTTACTTCCAAAATGCATGAAATTTTTGTTAACTTGGTGTTCTGGCCATCTCATTTGGCATAGGGAGATAAAGCCCCGAGCATGATTCAGATGACCTAGGTTTGATTACTTGCTCGGAGTTGGCAGTGGAGTGAGAGGAATTAAATACCTGTGTCTACTCACCTCTTTTAGGGGAAAAGAGTGGGACACATACAGTGCACTGATTTACCTGGTGGAGACTAGTGAAACATGCATGCTTTGTTCGTTGTAGGTAGCAGGGTTTTCTAGACCTTACATTACTCAGGGAAGTGAGTAATACCCTCATGCATTTTCCTTTGCCCACACTTCCAGGAGATCACTCACTGGACATTTGCGGGGTGGTAGCTATGCAAATGTACAAAATCCTTTCACATGGTTGGCTTAATGATGGCCCCTCTCAGTCCACTCTCACCCTGGTAGGAGAGTGAATGAGTCATTGGCTGAGGATGGAGGTTGAGGGTCTGCAGGTAGTGGGGATTCCAAAAACTGGTAGAATGCTCTGCATGGAACTTTTTCTGTCATAGCCCAGCCTGAAGGCACAGTGAATACTGATAATTTACTTAAAGTGAAGTACTCAAATCAATAAAGAGTTATACAAATCATTTGTTATCCTGTGTATGTGTGAAAAGTAATTACCTACAGGAGAAATATTGTGTATGAATGTCTGAAGACATTATAACAAATCCCATCAATGTAAACTCAACAGAAACAGCACTAAATTACCCATGCATTTTAGAAACACATTTAAAAATGAAATACCCATAAGCATGATAATGTACCATAGAAATAAAATGTGAATGACAATATAAGGCACTGGCAGCTTGCACAGCAGCTGCTGATGGTGCAGCATTAGCAAAAATCCCACATAACCTTATTTGCTATCAGACATAACAAACAGCTCAATTAGTGCACTCACTGGCTCCGGACTTGTAAAATGTTTCCATTATCCACAATGTGCACAATAGTAGATCCATTTCACTGACATCATGTAGCGCATACACTGAAGTTCCAAAGACTGTGCCACTGCCAGTAGGCAGTCTAGAACATCTGCTGACTCCTTGTCAATGATGACACATTAAAGGGCTTCATTGCACAATTGTTATATCTTTTTATGGGGTGATGGATCAGAACTGCCTTCTTGCAGCACTGTAATCTGATTACACTCTTCACAGATTATCTGAAGCAGTTTGGACAATCACCACTCACTTATACTGTCATATACACCGAGAGGAGTAGCTGGTAGTAGAAATTCCAAGCCAGTCAGCTCTTTTACCTCCAGACGGTATTGCACAGCCATGTTATATTTCAGTTATGGTCCACATTTTGGTGACATCAGCATAAGGAAAACTGTTCTTTTTCCCAAAAACTGGTAAAAAAAAAAAATATATATATATATATATATATATATATATATATATATATATATATGTATATATATATATATATATTTATAAAGAATAATTGCGGGAAATATGTAGGACTATATTGGATGTACCACATGTTGCCATCCATAAGATTAGAAGGACAAAACAGACACTTTAAGCTGCTAGTATGTTACAGTGTAGTGGGCACTGCCCATATGTCTGGATGACCACTGATGCAGGATTTTGTTAAAAGTAGGTTGTATTTCAATAGGAAAGAAGTACATAGCAAAGGACCCACCACAGAGTGAGAAAAGCACTATTGTTTTTGTGGTAAAGCATTGACAGAATACATGAAAAATAAAATGTTAGGAACGTGAACAATACGCATGTCACCACAGCAAAATTAAAATGCCTCATCTACTTTCCTGGACGGACAGGAAGAAAGGCAGAAGTCATTATTTCCTGTCTGGTAGAATTATATAAACAGAGTTGTTAGGCATAAAAATTCCATACATTTATCAGGACTTTGGGGTATCTCTCATAGAGCACACGTTTTTTTTTTTTTTCTTAAGATTCCAGTACAGTCTATAATGTTAATATAAAGTGCAGCCATATGTATGCTGACAGTCTGTATATATTTAAGGGAAAGATGAATAATTAATCATTCATTCATTCATTCTTTTTCTGGTGCCTGCTTTAGCTAGAAGAGGATCATGGAGAGACAGAGAGTATCCTGGTAACTCAGTTAGCACACAGCAGGGAAACTATTCCTGGATAAGATGCCATTCTATCCCAGGGCACAAACGCAGACATACACACACTTACTTCCATACATCACTTAATGATGATGATGTTAATAACAGCCTGCATTTAAATTGGAACCTGTGCACTGAGAGAGAGCCTTACAAGACTATCTGCAAATATATAGAGCTGAGTATATTTTTCTGTATTATTCTGTATTATAGAGCTAAATTGTTGCTTAGATATCTGTTGTCTTACTGTTCTGCAAATATACAGAGATCAGTCTATATTTCTCTGGTTTTATAATTTGCACTGTGATTCCTCACATCTCTGTTGAAACTGTCCCCCCCCTGTTCTTGATTGTAGTTTAAATTTGGTGGCTTTTGCAGTGCCCGCTCCACTGTAGATTTGATCTAGGACACTCCCCCAGTCCCATCTCTTTACCGCATTCTACCTAATAAACCCTTTCTGCACTTGCTTTTAGTCCTTTTTAATTTTCAAACTGTGTGTGGACTAATATTGCTACATACTCAAGTGTGCCAGCTTGCACTGCATGTGAATTGTTTTTACTACTGTTTCTGCTACTTTTCTGAAAAAAAAAAAAAAAAAATTGTAAGCCTGTTTCCTACCTTTCCTGTAATTAGTGTTCCAGATACAGATTTGCTGTATCCAGGACTGTTTGTAAGCTTCTGAGCCCCCCAAGCCTTTCTGTGTTGGAGGGAAGCCTTCTAGCTTATCAGTGGGAGTGGTAAGCATTAGGTAACCTGTCTACCACATAAGGAGTGGTTCTGGCCCAGAATTTGTAGTTATTGGCCATTTGGGCGGTCTTCCATCTCTCTCAACTTTCTGATTTGAAGGCCTGTATTTGCACTTGTTTCTGTCCTGTAACTCCTGGGCCCATCTCATTTGCTCACTCAAAAAAAAAAAAAAAAAAATTATCTGCTTTTACTGTATTTGTGTTTCTTCCTACTTTATTTTGCTTTTGCATCATCTTAATAGTACTCAATTGTATTTATTACTGCTTGGTGTAACTCATTCTAATGCTTTTAGTTTAAGCACTTGGGCTTCAAATCAGTTGTTTTACATTAAGAAGGTTTGTGGTCTGCACTGTAGTGGCAGAACAGGTAGCTTATATCCTTCTAAGTTGGGAACTGCTGATTGAGGGCTCAGTGTCTGTTATTCTAAAAGTGTATTAATTCTAGTTTAAGCACTTGGGCTTCAGGCCAGTTATTTTACATTAAGAGGGTTTGTGGTCTGCACTCTTGTGGGAGGAGAGGCAGGACTCTGCCCTTCTGAGCTGGGAATATCTGGTTAAAGGCTTATAGTGCCTGTATATTTGAACTGCTTCTTACTGAAATTGGTACACCTTGCTTGCTGTAGCATAGACTAGATCCAGGCCTGCTGAATCTAGCTTTGTTTGTATAACTTGAGCACTAATCCAGGCATTCTTTAAAGTATTCAATTGTATTTATTACTGCTAGGTAGTAACTTGATTAAAGTGTAGCTATCATTCTAAGTCTTTTGGATTAAGCACTTGGGCTTCAGACCAGTTGTTTTACATTAGGAAGGTTTGTGGCCTGCACTGTGGTGGAAGGACAGGTAGCTTACATCCTTCTAAGTTGGGAACTGCTGATTGAGGGCTCAGTGTCTGTTATTCTAAAAGTGTATTAGTTCTGTTTTAAGCACTTGGGCTTCAGGCCAGTTATTTTACATTAAGAAGGTTCGTGGTCTGCACTCTTGTGGGAGGAGAGGCTGGACTCTGCCCTTCTGAGCTGGGAATTTCTGGTTAAAGGCTTACAGTGCCTGCATATTTGAACTGTTTCTTACTGAAATTGGTACACCTTGTTTGCTGTAGCATAGACTAGATCCAGACCTGCTGAATCTAGCTTTGTTTGTATGCTTGTTATTTCCCTGAAACACTAATTCCACCTAAAACGCGGCTTTTTAGCACTTCTGTGGATCCCTAGTGATATCTGCATTGCTTACTGTACTTATTTCCTTGTTTCACTTGAAGGAAAGTTACTGTTTGTTGTTTTTGCATTTAAGTTACCTGGCACTTGCTCACTAAAGCAATTATATAAGTCAGCACTAAAAAATTAAAAGCACTACACCCTCACAAACTCCCCTTGAGTACCTTGTTTCCCATTGGCCCTTTTTTTAAATTATAAAGGAATTCCCAATACTATTCTAGCATGTCCAAAGGTCAGTTGTCAATCTCCTCCCCGGTCCAGCTGGTGAATCTGGGAATCTTGAGGCAATGTTACAACTGCCTCATGTACACAGACAACCCTCTCCTCCTCCCAACAAATTCCAACACATGTGAGAGATGCAACCATATAGCCAAACTGGAGGCTAAGCTCTCTCAACTCAGTACTGGCGTAACCAGTCAGGAGGAGAAGGAAACCACACTCACTACAATTCCAGTCTCACAAAGACCTACCACGACAGCAAACCAAACACATAAACACAAAAAAAACATACTTGGAGGCTCTAAATAAAAATCTGCCTAAGCAGCAGAGACCTCCAAAGCAGACACCCAAGCAACTGCTACTCCAAAACAAAACACGTGCAACACATAGCTCACAAAGCCAGTGTGCCGAACAGTCACAGCCCTTAAGGCTAAACAACACACCTGATACACTTGTAAAAGGTGACTCTATCGTCAGGCACACTGACGTCCCGCTCACCAGGCTGAACAAGGAGAAGGTCACGGTGAGCTACCTGTCGGGCGCTAGGATCCGCCACATAACACAAGCACTCAGGTCACTCCAAGGCAAGTACAAATATGACTCGGTCTTTGTCCATGCTGGTGTGAATGACCTGAGACGTACCTCCCTGGACTACATGAAAAGAGACATAGAGGAGCTCTCTGAGCATGTAGCCCAGGCCAGTATGACCCTGACCTTGAGTAGCATCTTACCCTCACCAAGAATGATGCCACAATATGAAGACAAGATGATCAATTTCAACAATTGGCTTAAGTATTGGTGTTATTCAAAAGGGATCCAATGCCTGTCAGCCTGGGATGACATGCTCGACAAGCCACGATGCTTCGCTAATGACAGCTTGCACCTGTCACCCCTGGGCTTTCGGATATTGGCAAAGGCTCTTGCTTCCCCCATAGTGCCTTTTTTAGGCAAGGCTCAAAAGACAAACCCACCTCAATAGGTATCACAAGAGATAAGAAACTAAGAGTAATGCTACTCAATGCCAGAAGTCTAAACCTCAAGATGCACGCACTCGAAGCTCTCCTTAGCATGGAGAACATCGATATCTGTGCAGTAACAGAAACCTGGTTCAAGGCTCCCGAGAGCACCCCAGCACTACCAGGTTATACCTCATACCATGCTTTTCAACCCCAAAACATGGACCGAACCACAAAAGGAGGGGGGTATCAATATTTGTCAAAGATACCCACACCTCCAGGTTGGTGGCACAGCACGAAGCATCAGAGACTATTCATGTGCAACTAACAGTGGGTAAAACTGCCTTCCAGTTTATAGCCTGCTACAGACCACCCTCCCAAGCCCAGGAGCCCCACTCGGCCTTCCTGAGAACACTGGAAATTATGAAGGTCTCTCCAAACACCATTATATTGGGCGACTTCAACTACCCAAACATAGACTGGGAGCATTACTCTAGCTCCAACACCCTAGCCCAAAGGTTCCTAGAATTTATAAACTCAAATGCTATGGAACAACTTGTTAACACTCCCACAAGAGGGGAATACATACTGGACCTGATCATCATCAATATAGGGA
This sequence comes from Protopterus annectens, assembly GCF_019279795.1. Lineage (NCBI taxonomy): Eukaryota > Metazoa > Chordata > Ceratodontiformes > Protopteridae > Protopterus > Protopterus annectens. The sequence goes on from NC_056743.1 coordinate 1,099,347,921, forward strand.
CTCTATGCTGCAGACCAGAAATGTATCCTTCACTGGTAAGATCAGACCATAAACTAATCTCACTGGATATTCACATACCGACCCCACCCCCTGCCCAGAAAACCACAGTGAAAAACTTCTCTAAAGCAAATTTCACACTCCTCAAAACTGAGGTGGAATCCTTCAAAGCCCCTCGAGCCTGTGGAAAATACGGCCCAGTACGCAGAATCCTTTATAAATGCATTCTATGAACACCTTCAGGAATGCATGGATCATGCAATCCCAAGTAAAACCAAGACCCAATCCTCCAAAGGCAGACGTCCTGTCTGGTGGACCCCAGCCATAAACAAACTGTACAATAGAAGGAGGAAGCTACTACATGATAGAGCAAAATCCCAAAAAGGGAAGGCATCTCTGATCAGTATTAGCAAAAAACTACGGCCAGCTTCAAGAGAAAAATTGCACAGGACACTAAGGATAATCACAAGGCTTTCTTTAGTTATGTTAGGAACCTGGGTGGGAATTCCGGGATATGCTCAGAATTAGTCCAAAATGACAAAAAATACATCAAACCCACAGACATTGCCAACATCCTAGCTGACAGGTTCAGCGCAAACTTCTCCCCCCCCCCACAAAAATGGTAAATATCTATCCCAGCAGAGTGCTGCCCCCCTGACATCTCAGATGCTCAGGTAAGAGCTGCCCTCTCCAAAGCAAAAAACACAGCATCAATGGGATCAGACGGTGTCCCGGGCTGCGTCCTACATGAACTCCAAGAAGAGCTAAACCCAAACATAAAACTACTGTTCAATCTCAACCTTACTACAGGATATGTACCCAAAGAATGGCGTACAGCAACAGTGGTCCCTCTCCACAAAGCGGATCCTGGAAACTATCACCCCATAAGCCTGACTAGCTTGGTCTGCAAAGCTATGGAAAGGATCATCATGGACCTCATAAATAAAGATATTGGGGACCTACAGACACTGGATCCTACCCAGTTCAGCTTTGTTAAGGGCAGCTCCTGCCTCTTAAACCTGGTCGATTTCTTTGAAACAGTCACCAAGGCCATTGACGAGGGGAAGGTGGTCCACACAGCCTACCTGGACCTCGCAAAAGCCTTCGATACAGTACTCCACTCGGGCATTACAGATAAGCTCACCAGCTTAAATATAAACCCGTATGTCACTAAATGGGTTGCAAACTGGCTCAAGGACAGCACCCACATGGTTAGAATTGCTGGAGTCATGTCAGACTCCAAACCAGTTACAAGTGGCGTCCCACAAGGCTCAGTCCTGGGACCGCTCTTGTTCGGTATATATTTCTCGGAGGTACAGGCCAACACAGAAGGACTGTGGCTGATCAAGTTCGCAGATGACTGCAAACTGGGTGCCATAATCGACTCTCCAGCCGACACAAGCATCCTCCAAAAGGACCTCATAGAAACAGACAACTGGTGCCAGAGCCATGGCCTCAAGCTAAATGCCAAAAAGTGTATAGTCATCCCCTTTGGCAAAAACAAAGTGCCCACAAATTACCACATAGGTGGTAATCCATTAAGTACAGAAGAAGTAATTAGGGACCTGGGGACCCAAGTTGATAGCAATCTCTCATTTGACAACCACGTGTCCAAAGTGGTTAGAAAAACATTTTATATAGCCCACCTAATCATGAAGGGATTCACATCTAGATCAGGGGAGGTTATCGTGCCTCTTTACTCATCCCTCATCAGGCCCATAATTGAGTACAATGCCCCTTTTGGGATGTACCTTACCGGACACCTGCAGCAACTGGGAAGACCCCAAAAGTACCTCACCAAGAGGATCAAAGGGCTCAAACAGATGCCATATGCTGCCCGGTTAAAGAAACTCCAGCTCTACTCAGTGGCATACCACCTGCTCAGAGGCGTTCCTGTGTTTAAGTAGCAATGCTTTAATGACCATCAGGTAAGCTTGTTGGAGATTGTAAGATGCAAGTAAGCTTTAATAAAGAATTACCAACACTGAAAGCCTTTTTGTTCTTGCCATGCAGAGAATATTTACATAACTAGATAAGGTATAAGCCTTAGGTATTGAAATGCATATGACAGTATTTGTAATAAAGGACAGGATTACAGTATTTTCAGAAGCTCATTACATTTGTTGGAGACTTGTAGTCATCTTTGCAGGCTTTACCCGTAAACTAAACAAAATACCAATCTATCATGTGTGGTCCATAACTTGTGCAGTAATCCTTTAAGCAATTTATCTTGAGCTTGTTTCTTGTTTGCTGTTCATTTTTTACTTTGATCATGTCTTCCCCATGAAACAAAAAGATAGTTGTTGTCAGGCAGCAGGTCTTTTTTGGATAAAGAAGCATTTTTCCAAGTGGGGGTATCACAGAGATTGCTACTTTCAGCATGTTACTTGGTAATTTTATAAAGCTGAATATAAATTATAATTAGAAGTGCAGTGCAAGGAGAAGTGGTTTGAGTTGAGTGCTGCTTGTTTTTTTTTATACTTGATTTTGACTGGCATTCCAATAATGTATTTAAAAAGTAATTTATTTGTTCATGCCTCACAACCTTTGTGTTTCCATCTAGATATTAAGTAAGTTGTCATGTAGCCAATGCATTGAAATATTTTTTCCTTCTACACTTCATTTTGTCTTGATTGGACTCTTGTAATTATGGGTGGCACCCAGGGCAGTGTATTTAAAGTTCTAGTTGTTGTGGTTTTTGAACATAGCTCCACCCCTTTTAAGTTGGCCTCACCCCCTCCCATTGGCCCCACCCATCCAGCTGTCTCCTGCAGCCCCCCTTTAATTTGAAGTCACCAGCCGCCACTGCATGCAGACTCCATTGAGAACCACGTGCTGCATCACTGTGCCACTGAGCAGTTGGTTGGCAATCAGATTTTTACTAATTTAAATGAGGGACAACATTTGTAGAAGAAATGCACACTTACTGAATGTGCCATAAAAGTTGTTACACTTACTGAATGTGACACGACAGTTGGAAAGAAGTGTATACTTTCTGAAGCTGGTACAATAATTGGAAAAGAAGTGCATACTTGCTGAAGATGGCACAAAAATCAGGATATGCATATTTGCTGAAAATGGCACATCAGCTGGTGAGGAAGTGCATAATTTAAGATGCCCAAGCCCTCCATGGGATGGGAAAGCATTTAGAGAAGAATTTGTGACTTCCAGCAAATGATCCACCTGTTAAAGCTAATTAAAATCTGTCTTTTTTTACATTTAAACAGAATGTTTAATGCCACAAGCAATACCAGTGATTACAAGACCATGACGATTTTAAGATGTTTCTTTTCTTTCATTTGACTAGGAGAGTTGCACAATGGCTCCTCTACCTGCATCCCATTGACTCATTCATACCTTCCTTGGGTAAGATGTAAGCATCCTGAGACTATACAAAAGCCTGTGGCCTATTCACTCATATCCAGGGAGTCTTATCAAGTCTTATCAACTCATTCACTACCTTGGAAGGCGAGATTCAGGTGTGAGGCAGTAGGCTACTTGCTAGTCCAATAGTGGTCTCTTCCCCAACCTAACCATCTCCCATATGTGATTAGTGGACTCCACAGAGGGAGTAGCCCACATGCTAGTCCCATATTGGTCTCATCCGTGACCTAACCCTTTCTCATATGTGATTCCTGGACTCCACAGAGGGAGTAGGCCAGATGCTAGTCCCATAGTGGTCTCTTCCCTGATGTAATCCTCCCCCATATGTGAATTGTGGACTCCACAGGGGCTGCCTGGCCATGGAGAGAAATATGTGCTGTCCACACATCTACCTCCCTGATTCAGAGCTACATTCACCTATGTAAATGCATAAGCCTGCCTGCCCTCTTCTGCAAGCGGTCACCCATCCAATGATATGTGCTGATAAAACTATGGGTCCAGCTGCCTCTCTCCTCCCCAAGATGAGTAATCTGGCTGTAGCCACTCAAGCCCATTCCCCACCTCACCAGACCCCTGTAGTGACCAATCACATGGGTTGCCTGGGTTGTAGTCAAGGCTTCATCCCTCTATGGCATGGGTCTGGGCCATTTTAAGATGCTTTTATTAAACATTTAAGCCATTACTGCATAGGAAATCACAACCTAACAGCAGATCTAATTTGTACAATTAAACCCATTTAGTAATGGGAACTAACTATAGAAATTTTCCAAAGTGGCTTCACATTTGTGAGGCATATGCATTGATAGCAATTTAACATTTCACTTAATTTAGTTTCTGTTAACACAGCCAGTTAGAAACAAGTGCCTGATTGAAAACTGCCATGACATGAAAGTTTTGGTGCAATTAGAGGAGTTTAGAACTGGAAGCTGTGTGAGTCGAATGTATATAAGTAGTAACTCATTCATGTTTCATTATATCATGAAGAAATTCCGCCAGATGACTTCTAATCAGCTGTTAATTGAACTGCTGAAGATGAGGTATACCAGCTGTGGGATTGTCTTGCTCAGATTTGCTGCATGCACTGCATAACCACTATCCACCATTTCTGTGACTTTTTCAAAGAAATTAATAAAGTTAAAGAGGCAGGACTTTCCTTTGTCAAAGTCAAATTGATGAGGGTCCAGGGTTAAGAGATTTTCAATGTCCAAATTAATGAGGTCTGAGATAATGTGCTCAACAACTTTACATATGAGACTAGTGAGACTAATGGGTCTGTAGTTACTAGGGTCCATGGTTGGGTCACCCCTGTGAAACAGCGGTTTGATGGCTGTTTTCCAGGATTCAGGAGTGTAGCTCGTGGAGAGGATTATATTAAAGAGGTTAAGAAGGGTTTGGATAGACCATATTTAGTAAAGATAATCAGGCAACCTGGTATGCTATCTGAGCCCATGGATGAAGTAATCTTAGGTTTTGAGATGGGGCTTGTTCCATAGTAATTAAGGAGAGGTGACTGGGACTATATAATCAGTTTAATAGCCATAACTGTTGGTGGAGTAACATTTCCACTAAGTTTGTCAGCTGTTTCCTTTGGGTCAGAGTGGGTGGTATTATTGTGATATACTTCTGACCATTAGTCAAATTAGTCAGACCAAAAATATCATAGAAAAATAAAAATAAAGTAGTAACATGAATATTAGATTTGCAGTATTGGAACAGATTGCTGTGGACCCTAGAGGTGGGAATTGGGAGGCTAGAATTGAGTTCCGAGAACTGTTTTGGCAGTTAAAAACTGATGCAGGTAGACCACCAGGTTTAAATGACCATTTAAGCATCACTAGTGTGTTGAAATTAAGACGAGCTAACCTGTGATTTTTTTTATACTGAAGAAGTGTTTTAACAAATTCTTTTAGGTTTGTCAAACATTGAATTTTGGGTATCAGTAATTACATTAGTAGTAAATTTTTTTAGATTTTTTAGGTTTGTTTACAATCTTTTTATTTTTCTATGATATTTTTGGATGTGAGTGCGTTGCAATTCCAGCATGGAGTATTTATTTATTGTTCTAAAAAATTTTGTATGGTGCATTAAGCTTTGGGGAGAATGCATTTATGTTTGTATATTTTCTAATATTTTTCATACATTTTCATATGTCTTTAAGGCATATTTAGTGTTTTTAATAGCAATATGGCCTTAAGAAAGGCAATCAATTAATCTGTTAATATACGTATTTAAATGGGTTGGAATGGCTGTTTAATTAGTTCTGAGGAAGCTTTGCATTGAGCAAGGTGAAAGCGCGCTTAACTGTATTCATCCGGATATTTGTATTTTTGGATTGTGTGGATTTATTGTACCTTTGACTGTACTATAGTTGGATTAAAGTTTTATATTTCCCTGGTTTCTGGCTGTTCTCCTGGATTGGTGTTCTTTTTGGCATCAGAATTAGTGACTGACTCATCGCAATCAGACTCTAACCTGATGATAGGGTAATATTCAGGCTATGGCCCACAGCTAGGTTGTGATAATAATAAAAAGAGTGCATTTAGACAGCAGTTGCAGGACCTACTAGATAAAACAGGACAACATGAATTGGTGTTGATAATGGGTGACCTGAATGCTCATATCGGGACAGACAGAACAGGATATGAGGACTGTCTGGGTCCACTTGAAAGAGGCAATATGAATAAAGAAGGAGAGGCCATTCTGGATTTCTGTCTGGAAAATGGCTTGATAGTAGCCGGCACATAGATCAGAAAGCAAGATAGCCAGTAGAACACATACAAGAGTGGCCAACATGCAACTCTGTAGAATTTCTCCTGGTAAGAAATGAGCTCTGGGGTAGAATCAGCAATTACAAAGTCAGCCCACAGCATAAACCATTGATTGCCACATTCAGCTGCAAGCAGTGGTCAGAGAAGGCTCTAAGGTCAACAGAGACCGGGCTGAAGACCTGGAAATTGACTGGAGACAAAGCACAACAGTTCAAGGAATTACTTAGGGCTTAATTAATGAAGCTAAAACAATGGCAATAGCAGTAAATTATGTACCCACACATGAACTGATTCAGGACTACCCATATTTATGGCCACATGATAAAATGAAATATTTAGGAATATGGATTAAAAATGATTCCAGTGTGACAGCTATGGATATGTGGGACGAGACTAAAAAGATAATACAAAAACTGAGAAAATGGAAGCTTTGTTATATGGCTATGGATAGTATGATACAAGCAGTTAAAATGTTGTTAGTCCCTTTAGTCTTATACACGGGTCACACATATTTTTATCAATCAGAGAAGTTGTGGGTAGCAATTAATAAAGAGCTGAAGGACCTTATCTGGGAGGGGAAGACAGCAAGAGTGAAGTGGGATAAGATGATTCTTCCAGTAGAACAGGGCAGATTGGGAATACCCAATTTGAAGGGGTATTTCAGAGCTACACAGTTAAGACTCCTATACACGGCACAAGCAGAAAACTATAATTCAAAGTGGAAAGGGATGATGATGAAACATAGGGGAAGCTCAAGAAACAAGGAGGGACTGGGATTTTGGATGGAGGCCTTTAAGGAGAATAACAATAATCATGCAGAATATCATATATGTAAAGTAGCAGAAAGTATTCTAAGAACTAAACCAACACGGGAATGGAGAAAGGAGATTCTGCCGATAGGGATGACTGCAGTTAGGGATAAAGGCAAGAGGAGACTGGAATTTACTGGAGAAAACTGGCAAAGGAGCCAAGGTATTGGGAGCAAATAACTAGAGAGGGAAAGACGATAGAATGGGAAGACGCCAAGAATTTATTTGGACTGCAGCTTAGAGATTGCTTTCCCTATCAGGGCTGTTATCAAAGTATAGGCAAAGAGAAAGAAATAGGGGGATCATACATGAAAGACTAGCACTGGTAGAGTTTTTATTATAATCTAGAACAGAAGCTGCCATTAAAAAAGGAATAATTAGAGCATATACAATATTGCATGATATCTATAAGAATCAATCAGAAGAGGTTAGAAAGGATTGGGAAGAGAGACGGGATAAGCAATTCACAAATAAAAAATGGGAGGATATATGTTTGTCTCCGAAATATGCAACAAAACATGGAAGATTTAGGATTTTTGCCTGAAAATGTTTAGAGACATTTTTGTACCCCAAGTAGACTCCAGAGAGTTTTTCCTCAGGCAGACAGTAAATGTTGGAGGTGTGAAGGGGAAGAAAGAGGTAATTGGGAACATATTTCCTGGGAGAGCAGTGAGTTGGTGGACTTTAAGGATTCCCTGCAGGATGCACTGTCAGAGATGCTGGGTGGGCAGATTGATCTGATAAGGAAGATGACTTTTCTGAGCTATGATACAGAATCAGAATTCCTTAGACATGGTAAAGCCTCACTGTGTCTAATAATGGTGGCTGACAAAAAAGCAATTACTAGTAAATGGAAATTAAAATCTAAGCCAACTATACTGGAAGTAGTGAATATAGTAACAGAGATAAACAACTGGAATTGAGATCTTTAGAAAAGGCTAGGAGCAAATTACATAGGGAAAAAGGGGAATTGTGGGAACAATACATACAAGGGAGGAATGAGGTCTAAAAGGTGACAGGACTTAAATGAACTATGCAATGTCTGAGTAAGAAAGATTGGGTAGATTGTAAGTGATGTATAATGTTTGCAACTGGGAGTGAGTCAATATGGTTTGTGATGTAAAATGCTTGCAACTAGGATTTTGTCAGTGTGGCTTGTTTTCATTTATATAAATGCATGATTGTCTATGTAGTAAGTGATGGTTTAATAAAGTTGTTTCTTGTTTAAAAAAGGCAGGAATTGAGTAATTTATGTAATATTGCTTAGGTTATATGATATGTAGCAATATATATGAAGTATAATGTTTGTTATGTTAATACAGTTTGATTACTTTTATATGGATGCCTATGTCATAAGTGATAATTCAATAAAGGTGTTTGAAAAAAAAAAGGAATTACTCAGGGTTCTAGCACCTCAAGAAGAAAAGGAAACAGATGGAGTTGAAGAATAATGGCACCGCCTCAACACAGCATGTGTGAGGATTACAGAACAGGTATGTGGCTGAGCCAGGTATGGAAATAAGGTACATAAGGCAGGCTGGTGATGGAATACAGAGGTCCAGGAAGTCATCAAAAGAAAGAAGGAGTGCAGGAAAAAGTAGTTGATAGAAAAGACTGATCAGTCAAGAAAGGAATACTGGTTGGCTAACAAAGAGGATAAGAAGAGAGATGCAATAGTGAAGAACAAGGCATAAGAGGCCCTATACTAGCTTCTGGATAGTGACTCAGTAGTTGGCGCAAAGAAAGTATATTAGGATGCAAGGCAAGACAGAAAGCTAAAAAAGGTAGTCAGACATCCTTCATAACGGATGTCAGCAACAACCTGCTCACCAGTTCACCGGACAGCAAAGGCAGATGGAAGGAGTACTTCCAGCCACTTCTGAATGAGTAAAACCCCACAGAGGCTGTGATGAGGTCACAGTACATATGATAAAGAAGTTAAAGAAATGGCTCCTGAGAGTACTCTTAGCAGTGTGGAGAGACAGGCATATTCCAGATGACAGGAGAATAAGCATATTAGTTCCAATGTTCAAGAACAAAGGTGACATTTACAACTGTGGGCAGTACAGCAGTATCAAACTCCTGTCACGCTGAATGAAAGTTCTGGAGAGGGTGAATGGTAAATGGGTAGACAGAGTAGTTGAAAGTAAGATGGGAGATGGGCAGTTCAGATTCAGATGTTCTTCGTGTTTCACTGTTGCAGTCATTACATTTGGGTAATCTGCTGGCAGGTTGCCCTCAGTCAGCCTGAATATCAAACTCTTGGGTCCTGCGTTGGTTGCTGTCTCCTCTTCCATGACGTCAGGTCGTCAGAGGTATAAAACATGCAGCTGATGCCATTTTCTTTAGTCTTTCTTGCCGCGTGTTGCCCGAAGCAGAAGCAGTTCGCAAGTGCCAGTCGGCCGACTCCTGAAATTTTCGCATTCGAGTTTCAGAACCAAAGTCTTCAATTAAAGCTAAGTACCCCGTTGGGGAAACTATTTCTTGCTCCTTACCGATGTCAGTAAAAGTTAATAATTGCATTACTTGTGGGAAGCAAATACCTCATAAGGATTTTCATTTATACTGTATTCCTTGCCTAGGCCCAGATTATAACGTGCCTTGCTGTCGGTTTTGTGCTAGATTTAACCAACGCACTATTAAGTGTCGGTATATCTTTGCTTCAAAATATTTTGGAAACAGATTTAATTACCCTGAAATGTCGTCGGATAGCAATCTGACTACCGGAGTTCACAAAAAACGCAAACAAAATGACAGAGACAGACCATTGAGGTCCAAAACCGACGACGAAGCTTCTCCTAAGCCAGTCGCTGGTTCGCCGGTACTCAGTGAGGCGCTTTCGCAGCCCCTGATACCCGTTACTTTTGAGTCGCAGGCCTCTACCGAGACCCATGTGGAGTCTGGCATGCAGCGAGATTCTCAAAGTATTGTACACACGGATGTCTCTCCCTCAGATGGGTCCGGAGCCACTGAGCAGGCACCAGCTTCTGAGGGTGTTTTCAAGCCTCAGCATTTCTGTATAAAACCGACACCAGCTTCAAAAACAAAGACAAAAGCAACTTCTAAGTCTAAAAAATCAACTCATGAGCCACGTGCTCAGGCCTCTATGCCCAAAAAACAGATGATCAAAATGGCTGAAAACTTAATTACTTTGATCAGGGGTTCCCAACTACCCCCCACCACCCCCCCCCCCCGATAAGAGGCCTAGGCAAGACACTGATTATGAATCTTCAGATCAGGTTTCTATTTCTTCTGATTCCTCTTCTGATCAAGAATTTTCTATACCACCCTATGAGGATTCAGATGCAGAGGAATCCATCCCATCTGCATCTCCTCCTGAAGATTATTCTTTTGGAGAAACCTTCCATACCTTGAGGGAACATTTTCATTGAGAGAGTCAGGATTTCTCAGAATCAAAAAAGAGGCTTAGGGATTTCCTTCTTCTTCCTCAGCATAGGCCTTTGGCCATACCTCCTGTATTAGACATTGTTGATGATGTGTTTTTGGAATCAAGCATGGCTCCAGATTCCCTACCTCTTGCTCCTAGTAAGCCAGACAGATGTTACACGGTCCTTGACTCCCACAAATTTTTATTAAAAAATCCTGCTGTTGACCCTGAACCTATCTCATAGGGTCCCAAAGGTATAAAGCCTCAACAGCTAAGAATCCTACCCCCTCTGATAGAGATTCCAGGGCACTGGATAGATGGGGAAAGAAGGTTTATACGTCTGCAACCTTGGCAATTAGGGCCTTAAACTGCCAGTTTCATATGCTTAAATATCAACAGCATGTTATGGGATTATTGAAACAGAAAATTATGTTGATTTCTGAATGTGTGGAAAATAAAGAATTACAGGAATTATTGCATACAGCAGAACAGGTTGGAAAACATACTTTGCAATGTGGTTTTGATTCCTTGGAGGCCTCCTGCAGGGCCGCAGTTACTGGATCTATGATTAGAAGGCATGCCTGGCTCAAGGAGCAAAATCTGCCTGATCATGTTAAAGCTAAATTGTTGGATGCACCTTTACAGCATGATACTCTGTTTGGTAATAAGGCAGAAGAGGTTTTAAAGAAAATGGTAGATAAAGCTAAGTCTATGCAAACTGTGAAAGACTTCTTACAAGTGCAGCCACCAAGATTCAGTAGACACTGGCCTACAAAAAATTGGTCCTTTCTGTGTCCGACAGAGCCTCACGGGGCAAATCCAGGTGCTCAAAAGGCTCTAGATACCAATCACAAGGTTCTTAGAGGTCAAAGCAATGGGGTGCCTCTACCTCCAAATCTGGAGGAAACTAAGCACAATCCTACAGTAAACAGTCTCAATGACTTCCCTCTGCCATCACCAAGCAGTTATCTTTTGGCAGCCCCCTTAGGGGGAAAATTAGCATTTCATGCTCAAAATTGGCAGTTAACCCAGGACAAGTGGGTTTAAACATAGTATCCCAGGGATACAGATTTCATTTCCATACCTTGCCAATTCCAAACGGTTGGCCAGTTCTGCCACAAAATCAATGGGCAGAGACACAGAAACAAGTTACATATTTCATGGATATGGGGGATATTCATCCAGTACGAGAACGGGAAAAAGGGCAAGGGTTTTACTCAAGACTGTTCCTGGTACCCAGAAAAGACAATGCCTGGTGACCAATACTGGATTTATCGATTCTGAACACATTCTTGGACATCCCAAAATTCATAATGCTGACTTTGCAACAGCTTCTGCCCATGCAGGGCAAGAATGCTTGGCTAGTGACTCTAGACTTAAAAGAGGCATACCTGCATATCCCAATAAGGGAATCATGCAGAAGATACCTCCTCTTCAAGGCTGGTTTTATGCATTACCAATTCGCTGCACTGCCCTTTGGCTTATCTACTGCGCCCAGGGTCTTTACAAAGTGCCTGGCACCAGTAATTGCATTTTGCAGACAAAGAAGCATACAAATCTATCCTTACTTGGACGACTGTCTCATTCAAGCAGAAAACAAGGACATTCTTCTTCAACATCTGGTGTTTGTAAAAAGGCTTCTAACATGCCTACGGTACACAATAAATGAAAAGAAATCACAACTGGTACCCTCTCAAAAGATTACATTCCTGGGTGCAAGCTTGAGTACAACTGCCCAGATGGCTTACCTTACGCCAGACAAACAAAGGCAACTGGCTATTTACTTCAAACAGATGGCAACAAAAACCCAATTATCTGCAAGACAAATTCTGCAGGCTTTGAGGTTCATGGCATCCTGCATTCTACTAATTCCATATGCAAGACTGCATATGAGGAAACTACAGTGGTACCTACGTTTATGGAGTCAACATTGTCACAGTCTGGAAATATTGATTCTTCTCATTCCCTGCCTACAACAGCAGTTTCTTTGGTGGGCAGAGGCATGTCACCAGAAAATGGGATGGTCTTTCACTCTACCCCCTGCCACCCAAATCCTAACTACAGATGCATCATTAGACTATGCTTGGGGGGCCCACCTGGTGGGGAGATGCATTCAGGGCATATGGAGCCCAAAACAAATGCATCTGCATATCAACCAGAAAGAGATGTTAGCTGTTCAGAATGCTCTGACAGGCTTTAAGGACTTTCTTTATCCAGGACAACTACTTATAAAGATGGACAACACTACGGTTATGTGGTACATAAACAAGCAGGGGGGGGTACACATTCCTACCCCCTTTGCAGACTTTGTGGGACACAGTCTTGACTTACCAAGTACATCTTCAAGCTCAATTCCTGCCAGGAAAACAAAATACTCTGGCAGATGACCTAAGCAGAAATCTTATGGACCCTTATGAGTGGAAACTGGATCCACAAGTCTTCAGCATAATAGCAGAGAAATGGGGGAGTCTGGACATAGATCTATTTGCCTCTCCCTAGAATTATCAACTGGACAAATTCTGCACAAGGACTTATCACAGACAAGCATGGAAAGTGGATGCCCTATCCTTCAGTTGGAAAAACCTATCAGTCCACGCCTTTCCTCCTCTGCCCCTTCTTCCCAAGGTCTTACTAAAGGTCAGACAGGAAAAACCAAAAATGATCCTAATTGCCCCGGACTGGTCTTGCCAGCACTGGTACCTAATTCTAAGGAATATGTCTCAACTCCCTCCTTGGTACTTGCCTCAAATACCTCATCTACTGTCTCAGCAGAGCAATCAAATTCTGCACAATCAGCTCCAAACTCTGAACCTGGCAGCATGGCTGATCATGTAATTATTCAAACAATACCTCTCAGTAAATCTATGATGGATGTCATTTTGGAAGCCAGAAGGCCTAGTACTAGAAAATCTTATGCTGATAAATGGAAGAGATTCTGTGCTTGGAACCAAGCACAAGGGAGGGACACAGCAAAGCCAAATATTCCTCACATTTTACAATACTTGACTGAGATGCTTGACAAGGCACTATCATTTTCATCAATAAAAATCCATACCTCTGCCATCTCGGCTCATTACAACACAGAGCCTCCCATCTTTTCTCATCCTCTGTTAAAACAGTATCTTAGAGGGGCCAAAAATTTAAGGCCTCCCAGAAGATTACCAACTCCTGCATGGGACCTCAATTTTGTGTTGGAAAAGCTCACCCTGCCTCCATTTGAACCAGCAGCTACTGCGGATATAAAGTTTTTATCTTGGAAAACAGCTTTCCTTCTGGCAATCACTTCAGCAAGAAGGGTTTCAGAACTACAGGCCCTCATGGCTGTGGAGCCTTTTATTAAATTTTACCCAGACAGGGTGTCCCTCAGGACCAATCCTTCCTTTATGCCTAAGGTGGTATCCAGTGTGGCTCTTAACCAAACTATTCACCTGCCAACTTTTTACCCAAATCCGCAGAACAAGGGGGGGCAGATTCTGCATTTCTTGGACGTACACAGACAACTACGATTCTACTTAAACAGGACCAAATCTCTAAGAAAGTCTGAGCAGCTACTAGTGGCATTTGCTGCAGGATCAGAGGGGAAGACTATTTCAAAGCAGACTGTTTCAAAGTGGATAAACCACTGCATTCGTTTCTGCTATTTGCATCATGGTAAACCGGTGCCCAAGGGACTCAGGTCACATTCCACCAGGGCTGCATCTACCTCAGCAGCTTTTCTCAGAGGGGTGCCAACCAAAGACATTCTAGAAGCTCCTACTTGGAGCTCTGTTCATACTTTTACAAAGCGTTATCATTTCCCTCTCTTCTCTAAGTCCAGGGCAGGCTTTGCAACTGCAGTTCTGCAGGGCCTTATAGCCGCTCCTAATGCTATTTAGTTCTAGCCTCCCATACATAGCTTTGGGATTCTACCCAAATGTAATGACTGCAACAGTGAAACACGAAGAACATAGTACAGTTGTGTACACTTACCATAAATGTAGATGTTCGAGTGTATTCACTGTTGCAGTCCAGGATACCCACCCAGCATCCCCCTTTTTTCTAGAACTTCTCTTTCCTTCACTATATTCTACAGCCTTTGTGGTGTATTTGCTTTTAGAGGAAGGTAAAGTTTATGTTGTTACAATTGCATATATATATATATATATATATATATATATATATATATATATATATATATATATATGCTCCCCATTTGGGGGGCACCTGACATCTGGGGCAAGAAAAAATAAAGAAAATGGCATTGGCTGCATGTTTTATACCCCTGACGACCTGATGTCATGGAAGAGGAGACAGCAACCGACGCAGGACCCAAGACTTTGATATTCAGGCTTACTGAGGGCAACCTGCCAGCAGATTACCCAAATGTAATGACTGCAACAGTGAATACACTCGAACATCTACATTTATGTTAAGTGTACACAACTGTACTATCTGGATGCAGCACAACTGACCCAGTGTTTGTAGTGAGACAGACAGTTGAGAAGAAGCTAGAGATGAGGAACAAACTCAACTGGGCATTCCTGGACTTGCAGAAAGCATATGACAAGGTCCCAGTAAAGCTCACTGGGCAGTCCTGCAGTGGTTTGAAGTCCCAGAAACTTTGGTAGAATTGGTGCAGACTATGTACAAGGACCCAATGACTCAAGTACGAACAGTGTTCGGCCTCACAGAGGGGTTTCCAATAGGAGTGGGTGTACACCAGGGTGCATCTGTGAGCCTGCTGATCATACTGGTGATGGACTACATTAGGAAACAGGTGAGAAAGGAAAGATTAACAAAGTTGCCATATGCAGACATGTGGCATTACTGTCAGACTCTGAGCAAGAACTTCAGCAGGGATAGGGGAATGGAATGCAAAACTAAAGGCACATGGGATGAAACTGAGTAGAGATAAGACAGATGTAATAGCAGGAAATGGGGGAAATCAGAAGAAGCTGAGAATTAAGATAGAAAGGAAAATAATGGAACAAGTTAACAGCATCAAGTATCTGGGAGGGTGTTTGAGGAGGGAAGTCTGAATGAGGAGGTCAGAGCTAGAATCAGAGGGGCTGCAGCCATCTGCACAGATTGTCATGTGTAGTGTATGACAGACGAATGCCAAGGAAGCTGAAAAATAAGGTACAGAAACATTTGAGGAAGCTAGAGGGAATAGGTTCAGAGGTGGGTACTAGGCTATCTGCCCGGAGACATTTATAAGCCTAGCCAGAATGTGTTGGCTTTCGCCGCCCCCTTAGATTAGTTCCCTGTGCCTCTGTCCAGCAGAGTCACTGAAGTGATCCCTGAGGTAAACTTTCTGTTTCCCATCCACTCGTCAAGGTTTCTTTTGAAGAGTGTTAGCGAGGAGCTCTGCTTAATGTAGACTGTGATCTTGTTCCAAGGCATAGGAAGTCTCTGGGACAGGAATCCATCCCTCCTGCACCTCCTGTTTATTGTTGTGGTGAGGTTTACATCCCTAGACCGTGTGGCTCGAGGGGATAAGGTTTTCTTTAGGTGGAGCATGTCCATCAATTCTGGGTTGGACATGGCCTTGTATGTCAGGCAGAGATCACCTCTGAGTAGGCTTTATGCAACCGAGTATAACTGGAGTTTCTTCAGTCGAGCTGCATAGGGCATCAGTTTGAGGACATTGATCCTCTTGGTGAGGTACTTCTGTGATCTTTCCAGCTGTTGCAGGTGTCTTGTAAGGAACATCCCAAATGGGACGTTGTACTCTAAGATGGGTCTGATGAGTAGAGGGGCACAATGACCTCTTTTGATCTGGATGCAGACCCTTTTGTGATTAGGTGGGCCATGTAGAAGGATTTTCTAACCACTTTGGCAATGTGATTATCAAAGATGAGATTACTATCTACTTGGGTCCCCAGATCCCTTATTACGTCTTCTGTATTTAGGGGACTACCACCTATGTGGTAGTTTGTGGGTACTTTGTTTTTTCCAAAGGAGATGACTATGCACTTTTTGGCATTTAGCTTGAGGCCATAATTTTGACACCAGGTATCCGTCTCAGTGAGACCCTTTTGGAGGATGTCTGTGTCAGCCTGAGAGTCAGTTATAGCCCCTAGTTTGCAGTCGTCTGTGAACTTGGTCAACCATAGTCCTCCTGTGCTTGCCTGTACCTCTGAGAAGTATATGCCGAACAGGAGGGGTCCTAGGACTGAGCCCTGGGGAACGCCACTTGTAACCAGTTTAGAGTCGGACCTAGCTCCCACAACTCTCACCATGTGGGTTCTGTCCATGAGCCAGTTGGCAACCCATCTTGTGACGTAGGGGTTTATGTTCAGGCTGATGAGCTTGTCTATAATACCAGAATGGGGAATGGTGTCAAAGGCATTAGCGAGGTCTAGGTAGGCTGTGTGAACCACCTTTCCCTCATCTATAGTCTTGGTAACTGTCTCAAAGACGTTCACCAGGTTTAGGAGGCATGATCTGCCCTTAACAAAGCCAAACTGGGTAGGGTCCAGTGTTTGAAGGTTCCCAATGTCTCTGTTAATGTGCTCCATGATGATGTGCTCCATAGCCTTGCAGACCAAGCTAGTCAGGCTTATAGGCCGATAGTTCCTGAGGTCTGTTGTGGCTCCACCTTTGTGGAGAGGAATAACTGTTGCTGTGCTCCACTCTATGGATATGTAGCCTGTGGAAGGCTGAGTTTGAACACTGTGTTTAGGTGAGGGGTTAGTTCGTCTTTGAGCTCATGTAGGACGCAGCCTGGGACACCGTCTGGTCCCACTGATGTTGTGTTTTTGGCTTTGGAGAGGGCTTTTTTAACCTGTCTGTGATTTCAGGGACTCTACTTTCCTCTGGTATGGTTATGGGCCCTTTTGGGGGTGAGAGAGGGGTGAAGTTTGCGGCGAACCTGTCTGCCAGGATGCTGGCGATATCGGTCGGTTCAGTGTATTTTGTGCCATTCTGCACTAACTCCAAGCAGATCTGAACATTGCCACTTAGATTCTTGCCATAGATAAAGAATGCCTTGTGGTTATCTTTGGAGTCCTTGGCAATTTTTCTTTCAAAGCTCGCCTTGGATGATTTTATGAGGGATCGTACTTTCTTGCTGATACTCATCAGGGATGTCTTCCCTTCTTGGGATTTTACTCTTTTCTGTACTAGTTTCCTCCTTCTGTTGTTTAGCTTGTTTATGGCAGGAGTCCACCAGACTGTTTTTTTTTCTTGGAGGAGTGAGTCTTGGTTTAGCTTGGGATGGCACGATCCATGCATTCTTGTAGTTGCCCGTAGAATGCATTAGTAAAGGATTTTGCAGGTTGAACAGTGTTATCCTTCAGCATGGCGGCTTTGAAACTTTCCACCTCAGTCTTAAGTAATGTGAAGTTTGCTTTTGAAAAGTTTTTCATGGTGGCTTTCTTGTCCGGGGGTGGGGGCGGAATATGGATATCCAAAGTGATTTGTTTATGGCCAGATCTAACCAGCAAGGGGTTGACCTCTGGTGTGGAACACCGGTCACCCATGTTGGTGATGACCAGGTCCAATATGTTGTCACCTCTGGTGGGAGTGTTGACCAGTTGAAACAGGGCATTTGAGTTTATAAATTCTAGGAAAAGTTAGGCAAGGGAGTTAGTACTTGAGTAGTTCTCCCAGTTAATGTTTGGGTAATTGAAATCACCCAATATTAGGGTGTTTGGTAGGGCCCTTATGTTTTCCAGTGTTTCCAGAAACATGGAATGGGGGTCCTGGGACATGGTGGGTGATCTGTAGCAAGCTACAATTTGAATTGTAGTTTTGCTCATTGTTAGTTGCACGTGGATGATCTCTGAAGTATCGTGCTGTCCTCGAGGTGTGGGTATCCTTGATGAATATGGATACGCCCCCACCTTTTGTATTTCAGTTTGGGTTCTGTGGACAAAATGTATGGTATGAGTTGTAGCCTGGTAGTGCTGGGGTGCTCTCTGGATCCTTAAACCAGGTTTCTGTTACTGCACATATATCGATTTTCTCCATACTGAGGAGTGCCTTGAGTGCATTTATTTTGAGGTTTAGACTTCTGGCATTGAGTAGCATTACCCTCAGTTTTTTGTTACTTGTGCTATTTACGGTGGTGGGTTTGTCTTTTTGATCCTTGCCTGAAAATGGCACTATGGGGGTGACAAGAGCCTTGGCAAGTATTCGAAAGCCTAAGAGTGACAGGTGCAAGCTGTCTCTAGCGAAGCAGTGTGTCTTGTCGAGCATGTCTTCCCAGGTGGACAGACACTGGATCCCCTTTGAATGACACCAGAAACTTAGCCAATTGTTGAAATTGAGAATTTTTTCTTTATACCGTGGTATCATTCTTGGCAAGGGCAGGATGCTACTCAGGGTCATACCGGCCTGGGCTACGTGATCAGAGAGCTCTTCCATGTCTCTTTTCATGTAGTCCAGGGAGATACGGCTCAGGTCATTCACACCAACATGGACAATGACAGAGCTATATTTGTACTTGTTCTGGAGTGACCTGAATGCTTGTGTTATGTGGCGTATCCTGGCACCGACAGGCAGCTAACAGTAACCTTCTCCTTATTCAGCCTAGTGAGTGGGATGTCAGTGTGCCTGACTATAGAGTCACCTATTACTAGTATTTTGGGTATGTTATTTTGCTTTAAGGGCTGTGATTGCATGGCACACTGGTTTTGTGAAATATGTGTTTCATGGTTTGTGTTGGGGGGGTGGAGGTTGCTTGGATGTTTGCTTTGGAGGTCTCTGTTGGTTTTGCAGATTTTTATTTAGAGCCTCCAAATATGTTTCCATGTATTTATGTGTGTTTTTTGCCGGTGCTGGTTTAATGGGTCTATGTAAGACTGGTGGTGTGATGCAAGTATTTCCCTTCTCCTTTTGATTGTCTGATCCAGTCTTGGGTTGAGAGAGCTTAGCCTCTAGTTTGGCCATATAACTGCATCTCTCGCATGTATTAGTGTTTGGTGGTGGTAGGAGTAGGGGGTTGTCTGTGTACATAAGGCAGTTGTAACATTACCTCAAAATGCCCAGATTCACCAGTTGGACTGGAGAGTACACCTGAAACTGCCCTTTGGACATGCCTAGATAGGTATAGTGAACTGTTTTACTGGATGACTGGTAAGGTCGAATAGAGAGCCTTGTCCTTCTGTATAATACAGGAGGGTCTAGTGCTAGGATTTATAAGTGCTTGCTATAGGTTTTGAGCAAGTGCCGGGCTGAGAAATGAATGGCTTGAGTGCTTAAGTTGAAAGGTTGTCTACTTCCAAGGGAAAAATTGAAGAGGAGACTTTGTGGAGCCGGGAAATAGTTTTACCCTAGCTAACCAGCGCTGCCCGGTATGCAAAACTGGGCAAATACGGTATTTATAGCAGGGAAATGAAAGAGAGAGAAATTAGCCCAAAATGGCCAATAAACTACTAATTTCTGGGCTGAAACCACTCCTCCAGGGGCAGATAGGCTGCTCAAAGCTCCCCTCTCTCACAGTTGAACAGAGAAACTTCCTTCTATCCAAGTAAGGTATGGGCAAACACAGAGATTTGTAACAGCCCTGAATTCAGCACTAACCTGAAAACTGGACTATACTAGCTTAGAAAGACGGGAAACAAGTATATATATTTTCTTTTTTTGTTTTCAGAAAATAAATCAGATACACTCAAAAATACTGTTTAAAAGCACAAAAAATGATACTTATTGTTATATATCACAAATCAGAGTTGTAGTCAATGCCCCCAGTAATAAAGTAGGAAAAAACACAGAGTAAAAGCAGATTAATAAAGTGCAATATATATATATATATATATATATATATATATATATATATATATAAAACACTAGAAAACAAACAAACTGATTTAAATAAGTTACCCAATTAGTCAGAAAAAAAGCTCAAAACTGAGCCCTGTTCCAGCAGTTTTCAATCAGACAAGTTCTAACTGCACACCCCTGCTTACTAGGGTGCAGGGGAACCTTCTCTGGATCAGTGCTCAAGTTACTCAAACAAAGCTAGATTAAGCAGGCCTGAATCTGATCTATGCTACAGCAACAAGACGCACCAATTTCAGAAGAAAACAGTTCAAGTAAGCAGTCACAATAAGCCTGTGACAAGAAATTCCCAGCTCAGAAGGGCAGAATCCAGCCTCTCCTCCCACAAGAGTGCAGACCACAAACCTTCTTAATGTAGAATAACTGGCCTGAAGCCCAAGTGCTTAAGCCAAAACTAATACACTTTTAGAATAGCAGACACTGGGCCTTCGATCAGCAATTCCCAGCTTAGAAGGATGTAAGCTACCTGTTCTGCCACAACAGTGCAGACCACAAACCATCTTAATGTAAAACAGCCTGTATGAAGCCCAAGTGCTTAAATCAAAAGACTTAAGTGCAAGAAGAGAGGAAGGAAGAACCTAAGTGGGCTGGCATTCTCAAATCTTCTCTCTGTATTAAGTAGAGTGAACTCTTGACTCAGAATATGATCTAACTGCACTCAGTTAAGTGAGCAAATTAGATGGACCCAGGAGTGTTCTAATACAGATTTACAGGAGGGATGGGCAGTTCCAGAGCCACCTACACTAGAGAGAGACATACAGCACACTGTTCAGAAACACATAATTAGGAAACAGAAAAAATGAAAATACAGTACTTTTAAAACTGCAAGTTTGTACTTAACAGAAGACTAAAATTTACTACTGCAAGTTTCACTTAGCTTCAGCTTGTAATGCAGATGTTTGTAGCCAAGCAAGTCTCTCAGGAGTTGAGCATAAAATGATTTCTCAAACTTTGTGGCTAGCACTTAAAGTACAGAGGAATCCCTCTAGGCTATTAAATATCAGATAACAAAGAAGTGATACCAACACCCCCTCTTATAGCAAAATAACTGCAGAGAGACACACAGCACACTGTTCTGAAACATACAATTAGGAAACAGACAAAATGAAAATACAGTACTTTTAAAACTGCAAGTTTGTACTTAACAGAAGACTAAAATTCATTACTGCAAGTTTCACTTAGCTTCAGCTTGTGATGCAGATGTTTGCAGACAATCAAGTCTCTCAGGAGTTGAGCATAAAATGGAGTGGAGATAAAGTGCCTCAGAAGGATGGTAGGATGCACACTATGGTACTGATAAGGAAAAACAGATATAAGACAGAAGCCAAAGTAGCTCCATCTGCAGAAAATGTCAAAGAGAACAAATTACAATGTTGTCGTAACAAGAGAAAAGCAGAAGATAATCTGATGAAGAAGATTTGGGACAGACATGAAGAAAGCAAGATGAAATTAGGGTATCTAGCAAAGAGGTTGATGGATTGTGTGACAGACGACCGGTGACATTCAGTAAAATTTATTTAGACTGTCAAGTAACTGAAGCAATCTCACCTTTGAGAAGTCTGTAAAAACAGAGGGATTTGCAGGGGAAGTACCATGATTTTTAAAGGAAAAGGTCATTGATTTGGCAAGGGAAGATGGATACATATGGAGGTATGTAAGAAGTAACCAATCACATTTGTGAAGACAAGATCAAGCGGTATTGGGGCCTCTTGTAGGATGGCTAAGCATTGAAGCTTTAGTACACAGGCCCATATTTTCATTGTAGTTGGTATACAGTATTGAATACTTTTCTTTTTAGAATACATAAGGTACTGTAGAAATACAAACAATGGCAACAATGTAAGACCTATTAGATCCAATAAAAGTATCCCATTTCCATACCCAGAATGTATGAGGCATTTTAAATGTTACATGGCTTCACCTGTATCCCTTAATGGAGTACTGTAGTTCACAATCCATGCCTCCATGCCATGTTGAACTAAAACAGTCAGATTACTACAGCATGTCAATGACTTCTGCAAACAATTGACACCTAACAGGGGCAGTCTATATAGATCTTGTTAAAGCATCTGACAATATCACCCGTATCTACTTCTGCAATGCAGTTTTGACGCAAATTATAACAGACAGTTCTTTGCATTACCTAAATAACCACTTTGTTAATGTCTCATATCGGTCTAGTGTCCCTTGCACTGTACTGTTTCCCCTCAGATGTGCCAGAAGAACTGGTTCTAGATCCAGTGCTATTTTCTTTGTTTATAAAAAATATCTCACAACAAACATACAGTATGCAAATTCCAGTAACTTTCCAATACCTGCTAACAAAGGGAAGCAACATTCTAGCAGGCCAAAGTACCACTCATTCTCATCCTTCAGTTACCATTACACATCTTTGACAGTTTATCCAAAGTAAAAATGAGGACATAACAAAGATGCCTTTATTAAGCGTACCATGTCCTGTGTACAATCTGTAAAAGAACATCACTGCCTGACACTCAAAAAATAATTATATATATATATATATATATATATATATATATATATATATATATATATATATATGGGTCTGCTTTGTTTCACTGAAAATACACTTCACTGAAACTCATTTCATTGAAAACTAATTTCACTGAAAATCAGTTGCCTGAGCACAATTCACTGAAAAGTCACTTCACTGAAAACTCATTTGACTGAAACTCATTTTGTTGAAAGGTGTATGCCCTGTTCCCCACTGTAGTGCGATCCTGGAGTTAGTATATATAGTAAGATGAGGTGTGGAGGGCACAGCCCCCCCACCTATTTTAAACGTTGGAAACCATAGACATGGATACTTACAAGTTGAATGAATAATTCTTTCCAGAAGGTAATATATACCCAAAATATGTGGGGGCTATGCTCCCCACACCCCCAGCCCCCACATCCCCCCTTACTGTATATACTAATTCCAGGATCGCACTACAATGGGGAACAGGGCATATAACTTTCAACTAAATGAGTTTCACTCAGATGAGTTTTCAGTGAGGTGAGCTTTCAGTGAATTGTGCTCAGGTAACTGATTTTCAGTGAAATGAGTTTTCCAACTAAATGAGTTTCAGTTAAGTGTGTTTTCAGTGAAATGAAGTAGACCCATATATATATATATATATATATATATATATATATATATATATATATATATATACATATATATATATATATATATATATATATAGTTCTCCCTAGAGAACTGCACACATGCTATACTGTAGCAGTTTTATAGGATCATAGGAGGCTACTAGGCTATTGGCCCTAAGGCCTCAACAAACCTAGCCATGTTATACACTTGTTCCCTTATGGACCAAGATATGCAGTCTATGTTTGCACGTGAGTCTTAAGATCAGCACTGACTACCCCTTTCTAAGAGGGACATATGTGAAACCCCTGGTGTAAATTTATGGTTTTCCATCAAATTTTCCAGGTTACGCTTAAATAGGATCATTGAGGAGCTCTGTTTTACATTAATTGGGGTTTGTTCCAGAGGAGTGGCAACCTTTGGAAGACATATCTGTCTCTCCAGCATGTCCTGTTAATATCAAAGCCTAGGTTAAAATTCCTAGAGTGAGTGAATCTTGCCCCATTGGATTTGCAGATATGCAGCAGCTTCATCAAGACAGGGTCTGAAACTGCTCTGTAGGCTAGGCACAAGTCATCTGTAAGCAGACTATACGATACTGAGTAAAGTGATAGGGCCTTCAGCCTGTCTGTGTAGGTCATGTTTTGTTGGTGCAGAATTTTCTTGGTGAGAAACCTCTGAGGTCTCTCCAGTTGTTGCAAATGTCTGGTGAAGTACATACAGAAGGGAGCATTGTACTCCATTATTGGTCTGAGGAGAGCCAAGTACATGGGAGTTATAACCTCCTTAGCTTTCATGCTATATCCTTGCTTATGAGGTGTGCAATGTAGGCGGCCTTCCTTAGTACTGTGGACACCTGATGATCAAAATTAAGACTGCTATCAACTTGGATTCCTAAATCTGTCACCACTGGGTTTGAAATGAAGGGATTAATATTGTAAGTTGCAGGGGTTTCTCCTTTGTCAAAGGGGATGATAATGCTTTTTTTATGCTTAGTTTAAGTCAATGGCTTTGACACCAATCATTTGTCTGTGTAAGCCCATTTTGTAAGATGTTGACATCTTTGGAGGATTCAATGATTGCACCCAGTTTGCAGTCATCAGCAAACTTGGTAAGCCATAGGCCATCTATTTTTGCCTGAACTTCTGAAAAATAGATACTAAACAGTAGGGGGCCTAGCACAGACCCCTGTGGAACACCACTGTAACAGGTCTGCTAGTAGAGTTGGGAACCCCAATTTTGATTGTATGTGCTCTGTGAGCCAGTTGCCAACCCATCTAGTGATGTAAGGTCAATCCCCAGCTGGGTGAGTTTCTCAATGATACTTGAGTGAGGGATTGTGTCAAAGGCCTTGGCTAGGTTGAGATGGTTAGTGTGAACTGTTTTGCCTTAATCCAGGGCCTTGGTGATATTCTCGAAGAAGTACACCAGGTTTAGTAGGCAAGATCTGCCCTTAATGAAGCCAAACTGGGTCGGGTGAAGAGTTTGAAGGTCACCTATGTCCTTGTTGATAAGATCCATGATGATTCTCTCCATGGCTTGCAGATAAGGCTGGTTAGGCTTATGGGTCTCTAGTTCCCGGTTTTGGTTGAGGGACCCCATCTGTGCAAGGGGATTACAGTTGTTGTTTTCCAGTCAGCTGAGACAAAGCTAATGCTTAGACTGAGATTGCTCAGTGGTTCCACTAACTCCTGTTTTAGACCATTTAATAGGCAGCCTGGGATATTGTCCGGTCCTATAGAGGCTGTGTTTTTGGCCTTGGAGAGTGCAGCTAAGACCTACTGTCTGGAGATACTAGGCAGAGGATTGGTGACAGGAATGTTATGGGTATGATTGATGAGGACAGGGGGTGATGTTTTTGCCAAACATGTCCTCTAGCAGGTTGGCAATCTCTTCAGGTTCAGTATAAGTGGTACCTTACACAGCTAGTTCGGCACAAAGGTGGGCCTTCCATTTTAAATTTTGCACATAGCTAAAGAATGCTTTGTGATTTACCTTAGCTAGGGATTCTAATTTACTTTCATAATTAGCTTTAGAGGACTTTACAAGATGTGTAACCTGCTTGCTTATGCTTTGGAAGGAGTTTTTCCTTTGCTGTGACTATTCCCCCTTTTTTTGACAGCAGTTTCTTCCTCTTATGGTATAACCGATTTATGCTGGATGTCCACTAGGGTGGCTTATTTTTTTGTGAGGATCTTGATTTGATCCGTTCCGGTACAGCTGAGTCTATACATTTATATAGGTGTTCATACAGGACATTTGTGTACATCTCAGTATAGGGGTCATTGCTCTCACTGTTGGCAGGGGGTCTGAAACTACTGATGCCATCACTCAGTAAGCTATAGTTTGCTTTGGAGAAATTTTTTAACATTGTTGTTCCTGAGGGTGGGTTAGGCACAGCTGTTTCTTCGAACGAGGCTGATTTATGATCTGACTTTACCAGGGAGGGCCCCACACTTGGGGTGGTGCAGCGATCCCCCACGTTGGTGAGCACTATGTCAAGGATGTTAGAGCCCCTTGTGGGGGTACGACTACCTGCTCCAGAGCAGTTGTGTTAACAAAGTCCAGGAAGTTTTGGACAAGCGAGTTTGTGCTTTTATATGTTACCTAATCAATGGAAAGATAGTTAAAGTCACCCATGACAAGGTTATTTGGCTGTACTGAGAGTGACTCATTTAGGTCTAGGTAAGCTGTTTGGTTTTCGTGGTTCACGGTGGGGGACATATCTAACAATAACATGGAGGGGGTGTCTTTCCTACAGTTAGTTGGACTTGGAGTAAGTCTAGGGTGTCCTACTGTTTAACCAGTCTAGAGGTGTATATATCTTTAATGAAGATGGATACTTCTCCTCCCTTGTTTTTTTTTGTGTTTGTTGTGTGGTCTGAAAGTGTGGAAGGCATTGTAGCCCTGCATGGCCAGGGTACTATCTGAGGCCTTGAACCATGTCTCTGTGACTGCACAGATATAAGCATTTTCCTGGGTGAGAATTGCTTCAAGTAAGTGCAGTTAGTAATTTAGACTCTTAGCATTAAGCAGCATAACCCTGAGTTTGTTTCTGGAGGATATTTTTATGTTGGGAATTCTGTTCTTATGATATTGCCTAAAAAAGGCACTATGGGGGAGGCAAGTACCTTTGCCAGCAACCTAAAGCCAAGAAGCAACAGGTGAAGACCATCTCTGGCAAAGCAGCATGGTCTGTTGACGATATTATCCCAGGCTGTCAGATACTGGATCCCCCTAGACTGACACCAGAAGCTAAGCCAATTATTGAAGTCAGTCATTTTTTTATGTAAAAAAACACACCTTCCTTACTAGAGGCTTCAGTCCACCAGGAAAACTGCAATTAAATGTAAAACACTTGTAGTCCAAAAAATGGCAGGTAGTTCCAGTGTAAAAAACTCTTCTTTATTCAACCACAGACATATAAGCGCTTTCACAGATAACTTCTGCTTCTTCAGATACAAATACATGCTGTCTAGTGTGTAATTTATATACCTTGAACCAACTAATTAAGTCAGAATCATCTTAAAGAAACATCCTTCATTAAGTAAAAACATTCAGTCCTTCACTGTGTAAACATGATTCTAAAAAGTATAATGCATAAAAAACACATGTATAAAGAATACATATATAAAAATGCACATATAAATATAAAAACATAAAAATGTGCTCAAATATAAACATATACTGTTAAAAATCTCTAATACTTAATGTAAGTAAGCATGTCTTAAAATGACTTATGATTAATGGTGGTTGGATAAAGAAGAGCTTTTTACACTGGAACTACCTGCCATTTTTTGGACTACAGGTGTTTTACAGTCTTTTTTTTATGTTGTGGCATCATCCTGGGTGAGGGAATAATGCTGCTTAGGGTTAGGGACATACCTGCTTGGGACACATAATTTGAACATTCCATCATGTCTCTCTTCATATAGTCCAGTGAGATAGATCTCAAGTCATGCACTCCAATATGGACTATGACAGAGTCATAACAGTACTTGTTGAGAGACTTGAGTGAGTGTGTGATCTGACAGATCCTGGCACCTGACGGGCAGCTGACCATGATCTTCTCCTTGTCCAGCCTGGTGAGGCGGACATGTGTGTGTCTCACTATGGAGATGACTATGACCAAGACATTTGGTTTAGATATGTTTTGCCTTATGGGCTTATTGGGTGTGGCACTGATGCGTGTGTTGTTATGTGTAGTGGGTGTTGTTGGGAATGTGTTGCATGCAGAAGGTTTGTGCTTGGGAGGTCTTTGCTATTTTGGTATATTTTTAGTGAGTACCTCCATGTACGTGGGTTTATGCGTTGTGTCATTGGTATGTGTGGGAGGTGGAGTGTAGGTGCTGACAACCTGCTTGGTATTTGGTTTGTTGTTACATGACAGAAAGAGCATTTATTCCAGATTCATAGTATAGATACATCGCTCACATATTGTATTTGCATGTTTTAGGAATAGTAGGTTATCTGTATACATGAGGCAATTGCTACATTGCCTCAGGATGCTCATGTCAGTCAGTCTGGCTGGAGAAATGGTGGGAAACTGACCTTCCGTTATGGCAGGTGTATTCTGTAATAAGTGGTGGAGGGTGGGCTAGATGGACTAGGTTCTGTTGTAGAACTAGTGAAATCAGTTAATGTATGGGAGGTTTAGGGGTAGAAACCTGCTCTGGTGCCTCAAAAAGCAGAGCTGGTTGTTGTCTGGGCAGCAGTGTGTAACTGTATTGTGGGCCAAGAAGCAGGAAAGCTTAGGAGGGTTCCCTAGCTGTTATATAGGGAACATTTGACTTTTTAAGCATTTGCATCTATACATGGCAGTGCTAATCCCCGTTGTGCAGTGTGTAGCTACATGCAAATGCCATGTTTAAATATAAGCTAAGTAAAGCAGTTTTCAAACAATGAAACCAATAGGAAAGCCCAAGACTGAGCCTTGTTCTAAAAATTCCCAACTCAGGATGTGTCCTTGACTACACTCTTCTGCCACAAGGGTGCAGGAGGCTTTCATGCTCAGAAAATGCCAAACAGTCTAGATTCAGCAAGTCTGAATCTAGCATTGCTATAAATTGTTCAAGCACTGTAAATAGACTGTGCGGAAAACAGTTACAAACAATAAAAATAGTTTAAAGTAGGCAGCAAAACAGTTGCAAACAGTTTAAAAGTGAGTGCAAAGAAGGTTATCAAAGTACTTGTTTTGTCTTTTCAGTAGAATTCACAGGATGCTTTGGATTTCATTCATATTGACTTCAGTCTGCTTTTAGTGATTAAATAACTTTACCTAAACTACCACCAAAGATTTATGTGCAAAATTATTTAATTCAAAAGAACATCGCAGACCCTTCAGACCTACCATCTTGTCATAATCTAATTTAGTAATATAAATGCACTACTTGCAATGCTTATCTAAAACTTCTTGTATCACAATCAAAAAACTATGAGACTATTTAATGTCATTCTAAATCATTTCAACCCATTCCAACACAGTTTACCTAAAGCTTCTTTTAAAAAAAGTACTTAGAATGGCAGAGGTCCCACAAAACCTTTATATGACCCTGTAAATGTGCAGTAAGTGGTCCTTGGGGAGTACCAAGTTTGAGGAGAAAAGGTAAGGTGGCCACAAGTTTTCATGTCTTTATCATCCTACACGGATGACCTTTTGCTAATATCAGCATTTTGCAAGTATTTGTAAAAAAAAAAAAAAAAAAAAAAAAAAAGTGTGTTTTCTTACAGTTAAGAGAGTCCCATGGAATATAAAATTCCTCTGTAGGACAGTCCATCATAACAAGCATTCTGTTTTGGTGCTACCCTCTGTTTTAAGAAATGACTCCTGATGTCCCCTTTGAATTAGTTTCTTAAAAATTAAATGTATGACCCCATCACCTCTAAAGTAATTTAGGTGACACCAGCTCTTGATTGTTCTGCAGTGACCTACCCTCGGGGAGTGTGAAGGCAAAAGCAGGTTCACAGCAATGTAACTGGGGATGTGGTAGGCATGCTATTGTTCGAACAGTTCAAAACAAGCAACGTTTGAATTGGGTGTAAAACATCCTTTGGCCACATTTATGACTGTGCTCCTTTCACATCATTTCCAAGGCAGTATGGATGTGACAAGCTCTGAGGCTGGCATATTAGTTTAGGATGTGTCAAGAAAGAGCCATCAGGGATGACTACAGTTTCACAAATTCAGCAGCATAAACCATGATCTTTAAAACTGTTTATAGTGTTTCATTGAAGCCTTCATCCAAACAATGTACATGTAATTTAAATATACCGTAAGCAGAAAACTGCCTTGTTAATGTTTGCTTATTCAGTTTAATTTTCATTTAAAAATGTAGCAATGACTGGTTCTTTTATGTTTAGCCCCCTCCAATGGAAATGTGCAGCAACTGCTGCTGAGAAGGAAAAAGTCTTGCAGTGGGGGCATTGCCAGGATCTGTAAAACTGAGCAGAGCTGCACCGCTGTGAATGCTGTAAATGTAGATACAAGAGCGTTTACTGAGATTGTTCCTCTACAACAGATCTGGTACTGATTTTATTGTTCATACTCAAATGAGATTGATTTACAAACTATCAGACTATATGTAAGAGCACCGTTGTCCTTGAATTAAAGTATACCCTTGAATATGGAATGCAAGTATTTTGAGCAAAAAGTGGCAGAACTTAATTAGTTATATTACTTTTATCAATTATATTACTGGAATATTTTGGGCATTATGCAGAGAAACATAAGTATTGTGAGGTGTTATTCACCACACACACACACACACACGTGTGTGTGTGTGTGTATATATATATATATATATATATATATATATATATATATATATATATATATATATATATATATATATATATAGATATATATATATGTATGTATATATATATATATATATATATACACACACACACACACACACACACACACACACACACACACATATATATATATATACACACACACACACACACACACACACACACACACACACACACACACACACACGCATACATTCATATATGTATATATGTTTTCTATCCAATTACTCGATAGATTTATTAGCTTGGGTCTAATACAGAATCGTGTTTTTGATCTTAATGTCTCACGTGTGAAACAGATGCCTTTCTTTAACCGCTACTGTTGTACAGCCAGTTCAGTTACGCTAATTTTTTGGGTATTGTCTTTAGTCTCCAGCTTTGGCTTATCATAATGCTGTGGTAAATGGCAGCCTCTGGAAAGTTGACAGACATGCCTGAGCATATCTATCGTTCTATATCTTTAGAGGCTAAATTTCACATTCTCTTGTCACTGCAGTAAATGTTAACAAACATTCGTAAAACATGCATAAAAAATGCAAAGATTTTTCCACTAAAATTCTACCACGAAAAATCATGCAGCTGTTTTTTCTATTACAGATGAAAGTCACAGTTATCTGGCTTTGGCAGCTGTGTTTTTTTTTCCGTAAAGTGTGACAAAATTTAACATTCTGATTCTGAAAATCAGTTTTGAGGTTGTCTAGTGGCTTAGTGTCAAACAGAGGTAGAAAAATGTAGCAGACTGGGCTAGTCTGCAGAAGATAAGATTTGGACTCTATAGTAAGGAAGCTCTCAGACAAGGTGCCTGTCTAAGTACATTAGAGCATGAAAGTGTGCCCAAGCCTAAACATAGATGAGTACAATCTGTAATGCGTGATTTATCAGGACTGTGAACTGGTGCCTGACAGTATGCAACTTGCATCAAAAAGGCTAAGCACCCGTTACACTCTTGTGATGTATCATGATAATTTGGAAGGCTATGTGCAAGTGTCTAAACTTCTCATTTTTTAGGAGTAGTGATTGGCAAAACAGAAGACAAGGAAGCTACAGACTGTCTTCATGTGCTCACTTCAGATCTCTCCAGCTTTCATAGTACAACGTTCAGTAGCATTTAGCATAGAAGATCACGGGTAGGTCATGGGCTGCCTTAAGAATTATGTAGAGACTGTCAACACATTTTTTTGCTGGTCTAGTTCATGGGTTCATGCCTCACTAAGGGAAGGGAGCAGGTAATTTTAGGATGAAATTTACAAATGACTATGCATATACTTACTAAGTGTATATCATCTATTTTACTCAGTATCACTTAATGAGATTTGTAGTAGGACAGGTGTTTCTATGTTCTTGTGAATGTTTGTTTGAGCAAATTTGCTGCTACCTTATGGCATGGGTGATGGTTGAAAAGAGCCTTTGGACCAGTCCACTTACCCAGTAAACAAGTAGAAACTCTGGATCCATCTGTATTAATATGCATGATTTCCCTAAGTTTAAACAATGCCCACACTTCATTATATGTGTGCATATTTATGCCTGGGGCCTGCCAAGGTCTCTTATGAACATTTTCACTGGTGTACAGCTTCAGTACAGCCATTCCAGGCTTGTTTATCTTGACCTTCCTTGGAAAGCAATTTGTTGGCAAAAATAAGTAATCGGATGCCACCAAAAAGGGTAATGCTCCATCTTCATTAAACCCCTTTTTCCAAACATTTTTTTTACTTGAGATTGGGATCTAATAGCAACTGTCACAATCCCCTCTCAATTCTGTGCCACTGCCGTATCTTCTTCAACAGTCTTGCCCAGCTGTTACAGGTCTTCTGTCATGCAATGCAGCTGTCTCTTGGCTAGGTGTTATCATCTTCTCTTGTCTTGTTTATGTCTCTGCAAAGTCTACTTTATCAAATTTTCTTCTGCTTTCATACGTATGTGCCTAAAGCACCGTAATCTGCTATTTTATCAAATTATCTTCTGTTTCATACATATGTGCCTGAAGCACCGTAATCTGCTACTTTATCAAATTATCTTCTGTTTCATACATATGTGCCTGAAGCACCGTAATCTGCTACTTTATCAAATTATCTTCTCTTTCATACATATGTGCCTGAAGCACCGTAATCTGCTACTTTATCAAATTATCTTCTGTTTCATACATATGTGCCTGAAGCACAGTAATCTGCTACTTTATCAAATTATCTTCTGTTTCATACATATGTGCCTGAAGCACCGTAATCTGCTACTTTATCAAATTATCTTCTGTTTCATACATATGTGTCTGAAGCACCGTAATCTGCTACTTTATCAAATTATCTTCTGTTTCATACATATGTGCCTGAAGCACCGTAATCTGCTACTTTATCAAATTATCTTCTGTTTCATACATATGTGCCTGAAGCACCATAATCTGCTACTTTATCAAATTATCTTCTGTTTCATACATATGTGCCTGAAGCACCGTACGCTGCTACTTTATCAAATTATCTTCTGTTTCATACATATGTGCCTGAAGCACCGTAATCTGCTACTTTATCAAATTATCTTCTGTTTCATACATATGTGCCTGAAGCACCGTAATCTGCTACTTTATCAAATTATCTTCTGTTTCATACATATGTGCTTGAAGCACCGTAATGTGCTACTTTATCAAATTATCTTCTGTTTCATACATAGGTGCCTGAAGCACCGTACGCTGCTACTTTATCAAATTATCTTCTGTTTCATACATATGTGCCTGAAGCATCGTAATCTGCTACTTTATCAAATTATCTTCTGTTTCATACATATGTGCTTGAAGCACCGTAATCTGATACTTTATCAAATGATCTTCTGTTTCATACATATGTGCTTGAAGCACCGTAATCTGCTACTTTATCAAATTATCTTGTTTCATACATATGTGCCTGAAGCACCGTAATCTGCTACTTTATCAAATTATCTTCTGTTTCATACATATGTGCCTGAAGCACCGTAATCTGCTACTTTATCAAATTATCGTCTGTTTCATACATATATGCCTGAAGCACCGTAATCTGCTGTCCTTTAGCTGTGCTTCAGCTGACACAATTTGTCTTCATTTCATTTGTCCCGTAGTCTGCATACTACTACCCATCTTAGACACATCAAGCGTTCTCAGCTGCTGTACCTTGACTGTCCAGGTTTCTGTGTCATACAGCAACACTGGTTGCACCAGAGTTTTGTGCATTTTTAACTTCTTTGGCATACTGCTATCACACACTACCCCCAGTACTTTGTGACAGCTGGTTGAAGCATTTCTGATTCTAGTTCCATTCTCCTCATTCAGATTTCTCTTCTCCTCAACCACACTTCAGAGATACTTGAAGATGGTAACTTGTTCTCTTCTCATGCAGTTTTCATCTTCTTTTGAATTCTCCTATTTGCTGCCATGACCACTCTCATGTCTGTGTGCCATTTCTTTCACTCTGCCTTTAATTTGTCTTTTAGTTCCCTATCAGTTGCTGAAGTTCCTTATTAGAATCTGCTTTCAGTGCCCCATGATCTACATAGCAACTTTGTGGATCTGTCCCCTCCAACCTGTTTGCTGATGTAGTCCATCACCAATATGAACATGAGTGGGTTCAGACATGAACCATGATTTACACCCACTTCCAGGGGAAACCTGTCTGTGAATCCAAAAACTGTCCATACTTGTGTCATTTTGCCCTTTTACATAGCTTGCACAAATTTTGTCAATGCTTCCAGGATTTCAGACTGCCATAGGACTGCCCAAATCAACTTTCTTGAGACATTGTCATATAATATTTACAAGTTAAGGAATGGCCAGTTAGGTGCTTTCCTCGTCTCTATCTTCTTCTTAGCTCCCTGTCTCACTTTAAAAAGTGGGCTGGCTGTACTACATCCTGATGTGAATCCAAACTGCTCATCAACTATTTTATTTTATTTTATTCTGTGTACTGTACTCATTTATCAATCACCCTTTCCACCACTTCCATGCAGGCACTTGTTAATCTGTACTCATCACACTTGTATGTCCTTTGATCTTCAATGCTGGCATAAGAATGTCTATTTTCCAGTCATTTGGGATATGGCTATGTCTCACTCTCCATACCATAATAAGTACCTTCAGAATCTCTTTCTCCCTTAATACACATAACATCTTGATCATATCTGCTGTGATATTATCTGGTCCTGCCACTTCCCCCGTGACTTGATGCACTTTGTGTCTCTTGTAAGAAATATTCATGGGTTCATAAATCCATAGGTACTGAGTAGGCTTATGTTCCAGGAGACCATGATGGAACCTAACTTAATTCCTCAAGTGCTGCAGAACACTGCCTGTTTAAGTGACTTTTTCAGTCTCACAGTAAGAAACTGGAGGGTATGGGAATCAAACTCATGATAGCAGAAAGCAGAATGTCATCAGCTCCTAGCTTAAGTCTCTGTACTCGATTTCTCTTTCTCTTTTAATGTAGGCTACACATGTCGCCATATGTCTTTTGAAATGTTTTCTTCTTTCAGAAGCTCCCTGAAGTACTCTTTCCATGTGACTTTGAAATTTTTGAGTAAACAGTTGCAATTATTACTCCTGCCTGCTAAGTTGTGTTCATATGTGCTACCATCATCTTTAGTCCTCTATGCTGCATCCCCCCCATGCTATTAGTGCAGTCACAGATATGAGGATATTATACAGAAAATATTAACATTTGTCCACTGTCTTATTTGTAGTTTTCTCTTCCAGATTGTTGCTAATATGCAGTCATATTTTAGTCAATTAATTTCTGTGCCTATATTATCCATTTCACTGTTGCAGGGGACCAAACTCCATCCAGGCAAACAGTTTGAAAAGGAAGGGAGAAACTAGCCCATGATGCTCACCTACTCAGGCATGTAGGACTGGACACACATGCACACATACATACATAAATACACACGCATACAAACACACACACACCCACACAAGCTGTACAAATAGAACCAAGATGCTTTCCTCCAAAAAAAGGAAGCCAATCTGGTGGTCTCCTGCCATAAACAAACTATACAACAGAAGGAAGAAACTGTTGCAGAAAAGAAGAAAATCCCAGGATGCAAAAAACTCCCTTACCAGCCTCAGTAAGAAGCTGAGATTCCTCATAAAATCCCCCAAAGCTAGTTATGAAAATAAAATTGCCAAAGATTCCACAATCACAAGGCATTCTATAGTTATGTCAAGAATCTAAATGGCAATGCTCAGATCTGCTCTGAGCTACAACAGAATGGCATTAAATATACTGATCCCAAGATTATTGCCAATATACTGGCAGATCGATTTAGTGCCAACTTCACCCCTGTCTCACCCCCTAAAGGGCCCATCTCAATACCAAAAGATTGCCAAATTCCGGTAATCATGGCCACACAGGTAGAAACCACACTCTCCAAAGCTAAGAACACAGCATCCATGGAACCAGATGACATCCCGGGTTGTGTACTACATGAACTACAAAATGAAATGGCATCTCACCTAAGTGTCATATTTAATCATAGCCTCACCTCAGGCTTCATGCCCACTGAGTGGCGCACAGCTACAGTTATCCCATTCCACAAGGGGGAATCCAGCTTGGATCCCGGGAACTACCGTCCCATCAGTCTGACGAGCCTGATCTGTAAGGGCATGGAACGCATTATCATGGAACTTATAAACAAAGACATTGGCAACCTTCAAACACTGGACCCCACCCAGTTTGGGTTTGTGAAGGTCCGATCTTATCTCCTGAACCTGACTGACTTCTTTGAATCAGTTTCCAGAGCTGTGGACGAGGGTAAGGCGGTCCACACAGCCTATCTGGACCTCGCCAAGGCCTTCAACACCATCCCCCACTCTGGAATCATAGATAAACTTACTAAACTGGGCATAAATCCCTACGTCACTCGATGGGTTGCCAACTGGCTTACTGCAGAACCCAGACTGTAAAAGTAGCCAACTCAAAATCCAGCTCCAGACAAGTGACAAGTGGAGTACCTCAGGGTTCAGTCCTGGGACCGCTCTTGTTTGGCATCTACTTCTCTGAAGTACAGGCCAACACTAAGGGACTCTGGCTAACAAAGTTCGCAGATGACTGCAAACTGGGAGCCATTATTGAATCCCCAAATTATGTGGATATACTACAAAAGGGCCTTACAGACACAGATGCTTAGTTCCAGAGCCATGGGCTCAAGCTTAATGCCAAGAAATGTATAGTTATCCCCTTTGGGAAAAAACATGTACCCATGAATTACCACATAGGTGACAGTACACTAAACACCGAAAGTGTGATGAGAGACTTAGGGACACAGGTGGACAGTGGTCTCACATCCGATAGCCACATCACCACAACAGTCAGGAAATCCTTTTATGTGGCACACCTCATCAGTAAGGGCTTTTCATCCAGAAAAAAAAGAGGTCATTGTCCCACTGTACTCATCCCTCATTAGACCCATTATAGAGTACAACTCCCCATTTGGTATGTACCTCACAAGACATCTGCAACAGCTGGAAAGGCCGCAGAAATACCACACTGAAAGAATCACAGGCCTAAAGCAGATGCCCTCTGCTGACCATCTAAAGAAACTCCAGCTATACTCTGTGGCATATCGTCTACTCAGAGGTGATCTTTGCTTAACATACAAGGTCATGTCAAGCCCTGAGCTGTTGGACATGCTCCACTTAAAGAAATCCCAGTCCCTCAGAGCCACATGCTCCAGGGATCTAAACCTTGTCATCACAATGAACAAAACATGCTGGAGGAGTAGGTTCCTGACCCAGGGACTCCCCATATTCTGGAATAGACCGCCCATACATGTCAAGCAGAGCACCTCCTTGGCCCTCTTCAAAAGGAACCTTGACGATTGGATGGGAGATAGGAAATTCACCCCGGGGATCACATCAGTCACCCCGGGGATCACATCAGTCACCCTGCTAGACAGGGGTCCAGGGAAGTAAATAGTGTGGGAAGAAATATCCAGGGAATTGTTATGGCTAGGCTTGTATAGTACCAACCTATGAACACACCTTGGGCAACAAAGTAGATGGTTAAAAAACGTGTGAGATCAACAGTTCCCAGGGTCAGAGAATATGCCTCTTTAGGGACTGTGTGATCTCAGAGTTAGCATATATAGCAGGGGGTGTGGGGGACTCAGTAGTCTTGTTTTTTACGGTCTGAGGTTGTGCCCTGGAGCATGCACATTAGGGTGCTGATCTTTTGTAATGAAGATGCTTAGCTGGCATGCGATTATTTGCTTGTAGTACTGCAGCAGTGTTTTCACTTTGTTTGCTGTTATGCAATTGTGGAGTTATTACTTATCAGTTAATGAGGAGGGGGCAGAGCCACACTGAATTCTAGTTTGTGCTTGTATGTATGAGTGACTTTTATAAGTGTATGCTTGAAATGGCATAACAATCACATTGGATGTGTTTCAGTGATTTGTGCAGTCAACTGGTTGTGTGGCTAATGTGATGTTCTTTGTGTTTCACTGTTGCAGTCATTACATTTGGATAATCCTACTGACAGGTTGCCTTCAGTCAGCCTGAATTCCAAAGTCTTGGGTCCTGCATCAGTTGCTGTCGCCCCTTCCCTAACGTCAGGTCGTCAGGGGTATAAAAGATGCAGCCAATGCCATTTTCTTCAGTCTTTCTTGTCTTGCGGTGCCCGAAGCAGAAGCAGTTCGCAAGTGCAGGACGGCCAACTCCTGAGATTTTCGTGCTCGAGTTTCAGATCCAAAGTCTTCATTAAAAGCTAAGTACCCCATTGGGGAAACTTTTTTCTTGCTCCAGACCGATGTCAGAAAAAATTAATAATTGTATTTCTTGTGGGAAGCAAATACCTCATAAGGACTTTCATTCTTACTGTATTCCTTGCCTAGGCCCTGACCACGACGTTTCTAGTTGTCGGATGTTGATCGTGTTTCACTGCTGCAGTCATTACACTTGGGTTATCCTGCCATCAGGTGGTCCCACAGTCAGCCAGAGTTCCAAAGTCTTGGTCTGGCGTCGGTTGTTGTCGCCTCCTTCTTGATATCAGGGGTATATAAGAAGCAGTCAACGCCATTTTCTTCAGTCTTTCTTGCCGCGCGGCGCCCGAAGCAAAAGCAGATCGCAAGTGCCGGTTGGCCGACTCCTGAGATATCAAATTCGATTTTCAGAACCAAAGTCTTCAATAAAGCTAAGTACCCCATTGGGGAAACTTTTTCTTGCCTCAGACCGATGTCAGTAAAAGTTAATAATTGTATTTCTTGTGGGAAGCAAATATCTCATAAGGATTTTCATTCTTACTGTATTCCATGCCTAGGCCCAGATCACGACGTCACTAGTTGTCGGTTTTGTGCTAGATTTAACAAACGCACTATTAAACGTCGGTTTGATTTTGCTCGGCATTACTTTGGCCGAAGGTTTAATTATACCATGCCGTCGGAACAACCGATGACCGCAATTCACAAAAAACGCAAAGACAAGGATAAGGACAGGCATCCAAGGCCAAAACTGATGACAAAGCCTCTTCTAGGCCAGTCGCCAGTTCACCGGTTCTCAGTGAGGTGCTTTCGCAGCCCCTGACACCTGCTACCTCAGAGCCACAGGCCGCTACCGACTCGCACTTGGAGGTGCCTAGGCCTCTGGATACTCAAGGTGTTGGGCCTATGGAGTCTAACCCTTCAGATGGGTCCGGAGCCACTGAGCAGGCATTGGCTTCTGAGGGTGTTTTCAGACCTTCACAACTTACCATTGCAACTACAGCCAAGTCTAAAACTACATTAAAGACAAATAAGCAAGTACAGCATTCACCTGGACAGGCCTCCATGCCTAAAAAGCAGATGCTCAAAATGGCCGAAGACTTAGTTACTCTGATCAGGGGTTCCCATCCCCCTCCTGATAAAAGGCCTAGGCAGGATACAGACTATGATTCCTCTGACCAGGTTTCTATATATTCTGATTCCTCTTCAGACCAGGGATACTCCTGATCCCCCTATGAGGACTCAGATGCTGAAGAATCAATTCCTTCAGCCTCTCCTCCTGAGGATTATTCTTTTGGGGAAACTTTACATACCATGAGAGAGCATTTCCATTGGGAGGGCCAGGATTACTCAGAATCCAAGAAAAGGCTCAGAGACTTCTTTTACTGCCTCAGCACAGGCCCCTTGCTATTCCGCCACTGTTGGATATTGTGGATGATGTGTTCTCTGAATCCAGTTTAAATCCTGATTCTTTACCCCCAGCTCCAGTCAAGCCAGACAGGAACTACAGAGTCCCTGACTCTCACAAATTCCTTTTCAAAAACCCTGCTGCAGACCCAGAAACTATTTCTCAGGGTCCCAAAAGGGTTAAGGCTTCCATTGCAAGAAACCCTACCCCCTCTGACAGAGATTCTAAGGCATTAGACAGATGGGGAAAAAAGATTTACACATCTGCTACCTTAGCTGTAAGGGCTTTAAACTGCCAATTTCATATGCTCAGATATCAGCAATATGTCATGACACTGCTTAAACAGAGAATGTTGGTAAATTCTGAATGTGCAGATAACA
The DNA here is from genome assembly GCF_019279795.1 of Protopterus annectens. Classification (NCBI taxonomy): domain Eukaryota; kingdom Metazoa; phylum Chordata; order Ceratodontiformes; family Protopteridae; genus Protopterus; species Protopterus annectens. The sequence continues at coordinate 1,099,387,455 of NC_056743.1, forward strand.
AAGAAATGCAGGATTTATTGCATGCAGCTGAACAAGTTGGAAAGCATACTTTGCAATGTGGTTTTGATTCTCTGGAGGCCTCCTGCAGGGCCGCTGTTATGGGTTCTGTAATTAGGAGGCACGCTTGGTTAAAGGAACAAAATCTACCTGATCATGTCAAAGCTAAATTATTAGATGCACCATTACAGCATGATACCTTGTTTGGTGTTAAGGCAGAAGAGGTGTTAAAGAAAATGGAGGACAAAGCTAAATCTATGCAAACGGTCAACGAGTTTTTACAAGTACAGCCACCTATGTTTAGCAGACACTGGCCTACAAAGAATTGGTCCTTTCCAGTGTCAGACAGACCTCAAAGGGGCAGATCCCAGCCGCAAGGTTCATACAGGTTTAAGCAATGGGGTGCTCCTACCTCCAAAAGTGGAGAAGACAAATCACAACCATACAGGAAACAGTCCCAATGACTTCCTCGTGCCAGCACCAAGCACTTATCTACTAGCAGCACCCTTAGGTGGAAAATTAGCACTTTTTTCTCAAAATTGGCACATTATAACCCGGGACAAATGGGTTCTAAACATAGTGTCACAAGGCTACAAGTTTCACTTCCATACCCTGCCAAGGGCACACGGTTGGCCAGACCTGCCAAAAAATCAATGGAGAGAGGCTCAAAAACAAGTATCATCTCTCATTGGACATGGGGGATATTCAACAAGTGCCACAGCAAGAGCAGGGACAAGGATTTTACTCAAGACTGTTCTTGGTACCCAGAAAGGACAAAACATGGAGACCAATACTGGACCTATCTATTCTTTCCTGGATATACCAAAATTCAAGATGTTGACCTTACAGCAGCTTTTGCCCATGCTGGGCAGAAAGGCTTGGCTGGTCACTTTAGACCTAAGAGAAGCATACCTGCATGTCCCAATCAGACAATCATGCAGAAGATACCTCAGATTCAAGGCTGGTTCAAAGCATTACCAATTCTCTGCACTGCCCTTTGGCTTATCTACTGCACCCAGGGTCTTCACAAAGTGCCTGGCACCAGTAATTGCTTTTTGCAGACAAAGAGGAATACAAATATGTCCTTACTTGGACGACTGCCTCATTCAAGCAGAGAACAAGGACATCCTACTACAGCATCTGGTGTTTGTGAAAATACTTTTAACATGCCTAGGGTACATAGTCAACGAAAAGAAATCAAAACTGGTACCCTTTCAAGAGATAATATTCCTGGGTGCAAGCTTAAATACAACTGCCCAGATGGCTTATCTCATGCCAGACAAAGATAACTGACTACCTATTTCAAGGAAATGGCAACAAAGGCCCAGTTATCTGCAAGAAAAATTCTGCAGGCTTTGGGCTTCATGGCATCCTGCATCCTATTAATTCCATATGCAAGACTGCATATGAGGAAACTTCAATGGTATCTAAAAAGTGTCTGGACACAACATTGCCACAGCCTGGAAACAATGATTACTCTCATTCCCTGCCTGCAACAGTAGTTTCGATGGTGGGCAAAGGCTTGTCACCAAAACAAGGGACAGCCATTCTCACTTCCCCCGCCAGGCAGAACCTAACAACGGATGCATCAGATTATGCCTGGGGGGCCCACATGGCAGGAAGAGGCATTCAGGGCACCTGGTCCTCAAATCAAATGCATCTACATATCAATTAAAAAGAGATGCTAGCTGTTCAAAATGCCCTGACAGCCTTCAAGGACCTAATTCATCCGGGACAGCTACTGATAAAGATAGACAATACCATGGTCATGTGGTATATAAGAAGCAGGGGGAAACGCATTCTTAATCCCTTTGCAGACTAGCCATGACTTTATGGGACACAGCACTGACTTACCAAGTTCATCTGCAGGCACAATTCCTGCCAGGAAAGGACAATACTCTGGCAGACGAACTAAGCAGAAACTTCATGGATCCCCACAAGTGGCACCTGAATCCACAAGTCTTTAGCATGATAACAAAGAAATGGGGACGCCCAGACATAGATCTATTTGCCATCCCTCACAACTATCAACTAAAAAGATTCTGCACAAGGACTTATCACAGACAAGCATGGAAAGTGGACGCCTTATCTTTCAACTGGAAAAACCTATCAGTATATGCCTTTCCTCCACTGCCTCTCCTCCCCAAGGTACTCCTAAAGGTGAGACAAGAAAAAAGAAAAATGCAAAATGACACAAAATACACTGAACCCACTGACATTGACAACATTCTGGCAGACAGGTTCAGTGCAAATTTCTCCTCCCCCTCCCCCCCAACAGGAGAAATAACTATCCCAGCAGAGTGTAGCCTCCCTAACATCTCAGATGCCCAGGTGAGAGCCACCCTCTCTAAAGCTAAAAACACAGCATCAATGGGACCGGACGGTGTCCCGGGCTGTGTGCTACATGAACTCCAAGAGGAACTAAACCCACACATAAGGCTGCTGTTTAATCTTAGCCTTACTACAGGATACATACCCAAAGAGTGGCGTACGGCAACAGTGGTCCCACTTCACAAAGGCGGTGCTTCTACGGACCCTGGAAATTACCGCCCCATAAGCTTGACGAGCCTGGTCTGCAAAGCTATGGAGAGGATCATTATGGAACTCATAAACAAAGACATTGGGGACCTACAGACATTGGATCCTACCCAATTTGGCTTTGTCAAGGGCAGATCCTGCCTTTTGAACTTGGTCGACTTTTTTGAAACAGTCACTAAGGCCATTGATGAGGGTAAGGCAGTTCACACAGCCTACCTTGACCTTGCAAAAGCCTTTGACACAATACCCCACTCGGACATCATAGACAAACCCACCAGCTTAAATGTAAACCCATATGTCACGAGATGGGTTGCAAATTGGCTCAAGGACAGAACCCACAGGGTCAGAGTTGCTGGAGCTATGTCATACTCTAAGCCAGTCACAAGCGGTGTCCCACAGGGCTCAGTCCTGGGACCCCTCTTGTTCGGCATTTATTTTTCCTAGGTACAGGCAAACATAGGAGGATTGTGGCTGACAAAGTTCGCAGATGACTGCAAACTGGGCACCATAATTGATACTCCAGCGGACACAAACATCCTTCAGAGAGGCCTCATAGAAACGGATAATTGGTGCCAGAGCCATGGCCTTAAGCTGAACGCCAAAAAATGTATAGTCATACCCTTTGGGAAAAACAAGGTACCCACTAATTACCACATAGGTGGTAATCCATTAAGTATGGAAGAGGTAATCAGGGACCTAGGGACCCAGGTTGACAGTAACCTCTCATTTGACACTCACATTGCCAAAGTGGTTAGGAAGACCTTCTATATTGCCCACCTTATCATGAAGGGTTTCACATCTAGATCAAGAGAGGTCATTGTGCCCCTGTACTCTTCTCTTATCAGGCCTATGATTGAGTACAGTGCCCCATTTGGGATGTATCTTACCCGACACTTGCAGCAGTTGGAAAGACCCCAAAAGTTCCTCACCAAGAGGATAAAGGGTCTTAAACATATGTCATATGCTGCCCGACTGAAAAAACTCCAGCTCTATTCAGTCGCATACCGCCTACTCAGAGGTGACCTGTGCCTGACGTACAAGGCCATGTCCAATCCGGAATTAATGGACATGCTCCATCTCAGAAAATCCAAATCCATCAGAGCCACGAGAGCAAGAGACTTAAACCTCAACACAGAAATAAATAGGACGTGCTGGAGGGACAGATTCATAACCCAGAGGCTCCCTACACTCTGGAACAGAATCCCAATCCATGTTAGGCAGAGCCCCTCACTAACTCTATTCAAGAGAAATCTTGACGAGTGGATGGGAGATCGTAGGTTTACCACGGGGGGTCATCTCTGTGTCACTACTAGACAGAGGCACAGTAAACTAAACCCTAAATGGGCGTAGTATTCTCATCCTAAGGGGTGGTGAAAGCCACACACACTCTGGCTAGGCTTATAAATGCCTTAGGGAAGATAGCCTAGTATGAACCTATGAACCTATATGATTCTGATTGCCCCAGACTGGCCCCGCCAGTACTGGTATTCGATCTTAAGGAACTTGTCTCAATGTCCAGCCTGGACCTTACCTCAAATACCTCACCTACTGTCCCAACAAAACAATCAGATTCTGCACAGCCAACTCAGGACTCTAAACCTGGCAGCATGGAGGATAATGTAGCCATACAAAGCACACCTCTCAGTAAAGCTGTGATGGATGTCATTTTGGAAGCCAGAAGGCCTAGTACTAGAAAATCCTATGCTGGAAAATGGAAAAGGTTTTGTGCTTGGAACCAACCTCAAGGAACTGACACAGCTGTACCAAATATTCTTCAGATTTTGCACTACTTAACTGAGATGCTGGACAAAGGCCTATCTTTTTCATCAATTAAAATTCATGCCTCTGCCATTTCAGCTCATTACAATACAGAGCCACCACTCTTTTCTCATCCTTTATTAAGGCAGTACCTCAGAGGAGCCAAAAATTTAAGGCGTCCAAAGAGACCACCAATGTCTGCATGGGACCTCAATTATGTATTGGAAAATCTCACCCTACCTCCTTTTGAGCCAGCTGCTACTGCAGATATAAAGTTCTTATCTTGGAAAACAGCTCTGCTCCTAGCAATAACTTCTGCAAGATGAGTGTCAGAGCTACAGGCTCTCATGGCTGTGGAAAGTTTTATCATTTTTTTTATCCAGACAGGGTCTCTCTGAGGACAAACCCTATATTTATGCCTAAGGTGGTGTCCATTGTAGCCCTTAACCAAACTATTCATTTGTCAACTTTTTATCCAAATCCACAGAACAAGGGGGAGAAAATTCTGCATTCTTTGGACGTACACAGACAACTTAAATTCTATTTGGACAAAACTAACGTTTTCAGAAAGACAGAACAATTACTAGTGGCATATGCTGCAGGACCACAAGGTAAGGCTATTTCCAAGCAGACTATTTCAAAGTGGATAGGTCACTGCATTCATTTCTGCTACTCTCAGCATGGCAAGCCAGTGCCTAAGGACATTAGGCCACATTCAACCTGAGCGGCAGCCACTTCGGCAGCCTTTCTCAGGGGAGTACCAACCAAAGACATTTTAGAGGCTGCTACTTGGAGTTCAGTGCACACCTTTACAAAGCATTACAATCTGCCACTTTACTCTAAATCCAGAGCAGGTTTTGCCACTGCAGTTCTGCAGGGCCTCATAGCCACTCCTAATATTCAGCCCCCCAACCATAGCTTTGGAACTCTACCCAAATGTAATGACTGCAACAGTGAAACACGAAGAACATAGTACAGTTGTGTACACTTACCATAAATGTAGATGTTCGAGTGTATTCACTGTTGCAGTCCAGGTTACCTACCCGCCGTCCCCCTTATTTCTGCTGGAACTTATCTTTACTTCTCTGATCTATACAACCTATTTGGTGTATTTGCTTGTAGATGAAGGTAAAGTTTATTTTGGTGCATGTATGTTTTATACCTGACATCTGGGGCAAGAAAAACTGAAGAAAATGGCATCGGCTGCATCTTTTATATCCCTGACGACCTGACGTCAGGGAAGGGGTGACAGCAACCAATGCAGGACCCAAGACTTTGGAATTCAGGCCAACTGAGGGCAGATTACCCAAAGGTAATGACTGCAACTGTGAATACACTCGAACATCTACATTTATGGTAAGTGTACACAACTGTACTTTTTATTCGACATTGTAAGTGTTGATGAGTATAGCTGTCAAAACATGTAAATATAACAACACACCCATATTTATCTATCTATATATATATATATATATATATATATATATATATATATAAAATATATATGTGTATATGTGTAAACCCACGGTGGTGGTGCTGCAGTAGCGTTGTCGCCTCACATTAAGACGCTGTCTGGTTCGATTCTCAACTAGAGCGTCTTCTGCGTGGAGACATGCATGAATGAGCGTACCTTCGTTGAAGGTTGTGCATCAGGCCTGGCAAGCCGGTACGTAAAAATCAACTGCCAATCATTAGCGGATCGCAGTTCCGCTGTGGCGAACCCTAACTGGGAAAAGCCGAAAGACACAAACAAATACATACACATATATATATATATATATATATATATATATATATATATATATATATGCGTGTGTGTGTGTGTGTGTGTGTGTGTGTGGGTTCCCATTATATATTCGAAAGATCAAATGAGCAATGGGTAAAATATTGAGCCAAAAAACTTGAACAAAGAAATGGAGGTAGATAACAGACAGAAAAGAGTATGAGATCATGACACAGTAGGGAATGAGTTATTGCCCCTTTCCCTACTGTGATGCTATCTTGGAGTTGCTGTATATAATTATCAAGGGGTGTGGGGGGAGCAGGGGTGTTTGCCCCTTTGCAAAATAACAAGTGTTTTGTTTTTTTGTGTTTTTTGATGATTTTCTTCGTGTTTCACTGTTGCAGTCATTACATTTGGGCTATCTGCCTGCAGGTAGCCCTCAGCCAGCCTGAATATCAAAGTCTTGGGTCCTGCGTAGGATGCGGTCTCTTCTTCCATGACGTCAAGTAGTCAGGGGTACAAAGCATACAGCCGACGCCATCACATCAGTCTTTCTTGCCGCGCGGTGCCTGAAGCAGAAGCAGTTTGCAAGTGCTGGTCGGCCGACTCCTGAAATTTTTGTTTTCGAGTTTCAGAAACAAAGTCTTCAAAAAAGCTAAGTACCCCATTGGGGATCCTTCTTCTTGTTCTAAACCGATGTCAGTAAAAGTTAACAACTGTATTACCTGTGGAAAGCAAATACCTCATAAAGATTTTCATTCATACTGCATTCCTTGCTTAGGCCCAGACCACGATGTTCTTAGCTGTTGGTTTTGTACCTTATTCAGTCCTCAAACTATTCGTCGTCGGTTCATTTTTGCATCAAACTATTTTGGTACTCAGTTTAATTATCCAGAAATGGCTTTGAAGCCATCTGACTACCGACATTCTGAAAAAAATGTAAAGCTAAAGACAGAGACAGACCTCATAGGTCCAAAGCTGCCGACGACTCTTCCGTTAAGATAGACATCAGTTCACCGGTACTCAGTGAGGCGCTTTCGCAGCCCCTGATACTTCAGATTCGCAGCCCTCTACTGAGACCCATTCGCAGTCCGGTATGCCGAGAGATGCTTCTTTCGACCATGGAACTTGCGGATGTCTCTACCTTGGATGGGTCTGGAGCCACTGTGCAGGCACCAGCTTCTGTGGGTGTATTCAGGCCTACTGACTTGCATTTCAAACCGATGCCATCTTCTTTTTCAAGGCCCTAAAACTCGACCCATGCCTAGAAAACCAATGTCCAAACAGCATGGTCAGGCCCATATGCCTAAAAAACAAATGATAAGACTGGCTGAAGACCTTATTACTTTAATTAGGGGAAGACAGCCTTCTCCCCCTAAGAGACCTAGAACTGATTTTCCTTCTGATTCTTCTGATCAGGATTCTGAAATTTCTGTTTCTTCTGATTACCAGGATTTGCCCTTATCTACCTATGAGGATTCTGATGCAGAGGACTCCATTCCTTCTGCTTCCCCTCCAAAAGATTTTTCTTTTGGTGAAACCTTGCATACTCTTAAGGAGCTTTTCCACTGGGAAAGCCAGGATTACTCTGACTACAAAAAGAGGCTTAGGGAATTCTTACTCCTATCTCAACACAGGCATTTAGCTCTCCCTCCTGTCCTGGACATTGTAGATGATGCCTTCTTGGAATCTAGCCTGGCCCCAGACACTTTACCTCCGGCTCCCAGGAAACCTGACAGGTATTACAGAGTACCTGACTCTCAAGTTCCTCTTCAAGAATCCTACTGTGGACCCAGAGACCATCTCCCTGGGACCTAAAGGCACTAAGGCTACTACTGCCAAAAACCCTACCCCCTCTGACAGAGATTCCAGGGCCTTGGACAGATGGGGTAAGAAGGTATACACTTCTGCTACTTTGGCCATTAGGGCCTTACACTGCCAGTTTCATATGTTGAAGTATCAGCAGCATATTATGGGACTACTTAAACAGAAAATGATGTTGATTCCTGACTGTACTGAAAATAAAGAATTACAGGATTTAATGCATTCTACTGAACAAGTTGGTAAACATACTTTGCAATGTGGTTTTGACTCTTTAGAGGCATCTTGCAGGGCTGCTGTCACTGGGTCTGTTCTTAGAAGGCATGCTTGGCTTAAGGAGCAAAATTTGCCAGATCATGTTAAAGTTAAATTACTGGATGCTCCCTTAAACCAAGACCACCTGTTTGGCAACAAAGCAGAATAAGTCCTTAAAAAGATGGAGCAAAAAGCTAAATCTATGCAAACTGTTAAAGATTTCCTGCAAGTACAGCCTCCCAGATTTAGTAGGCATTTGCCTTCTAAGAACTGGTCCTTTCCTGTGTCTTCCAGGCCTTCTCAGTCCAAACCCAGGAACAGCAGACCACCTAGGCTACAGTCTCAAGGTACTCACAGGCCTAAGCGGGGCTTTCACTTCCAAAGCTGGAAGTAGTAAGGCACCCTCCTATGGAAAACTGTCACAATGACTTAACCTTAAATTTTCCAAGCTCTGCTCAACTGTCTGCTCCCTTAGGGGGAAAGATCGCCCTGCATGCAAAAAACTGGGAACTCATTACCCAGGACAAATGGGTGTTAAATATAGTTTCCCAAGGATACAGATTCCACTTTCACACCTTACCAACCCCAAACGGTTGGCCAGACCTACCCCCAAATCAGTGGGCAGAGGCTCAACAGCAGGTTGTCTCTCTCTCTTCTAAGTATCAGGGCTATTCAACCTGTCCCAGCAGAAGAAATGGGAAAAGGTTTTTACTCAAGACTCTTCTTGGTACCCAGAAAAGACAGCTCCTGGCATCCTATCCTGGACCTCTCTGTTCTAAACACCTTTTTGGTAATCCCAAAATTCAAAATGCTAATACTTTATCAGCTGCTTCCTATGCTAGGCAAAAATGCCTGGTTGGCAACCTTAGACTTAAAGGAAGCTTACTTGTGCATTCCAATAAGGGAATCTTGCAGGAAATACCTGTGCTTCAGATCAGGCTACATGCACTATCAGTTCTCTGCACTTCCCTTTGGCTTATCTACTGCACCCAGGGTATTCACAAAGTGCCTAGCTCCAGTCATTGCATTTTGCAGGCAAAGAAATATTCAAATATACCCATACCTGGACAATTGTCTAATTCAGGCAGAAAGCCAGGACATACTATTAAATCATCTGGCATTTGTAAAGTAACTGCTAACCTCACTGGGGTACACCATAAACAAAAAGAAATCTCATCTAGTACCCTGCCAACAAATTGTATTCCTGGGAGCAAGCTTGAACACAACTTCCCAGGTGGCCTACCTCATGCCAGAGTAACAAGTTTACCTGATAGCCTACTTCAAACTACTGGCCACAAAGACCCATCTGTCAGCAAGGAAAATCCCGCAAGCCCTGGGGTTCATGGCCTCTTGCATTCTACTAATTCCATATGCAAGACTGCATATGAGGAAACTACAATGTTATCTAAAACTCCTATGGTGTCAACATTCTCGGGACTTGGAATCAATGATTCCTATCATTCCTTATATAAAGACAGAATTCCTTTGGTGAGCAGAGGCCTGCTACCACAACAAGGGACTGCCATTCACTCTACCCCCTGCCGCCCAAATCCTAACAACAGATGCACCAGACTATGCATGGGGGGCTCACTTGGCAGGGCAGTGCATTCAGGGCAAATAGAACCAGAGTCAGATGCACCTGCATATCAATCAAAAAGAAATGTTAGCTGTACAGAATTCCCTGACAGCCTTCAAGGACCACATTCTTCCAGGACAATTATTGGTAAAGACAGACAACACCACTGTTATGTGGTACATAAACAAGCAGGGGGGAACCCACTCGTATCCTCTCTGCAGACTAGCCATGGGTCTGTGGAACACAGCCTTGAGCTACTAAGTGCACCTACAAGCTCAATTCCTGTCAGGCAAGCTAAATTCACTGGCAGACGACCTAAGCAGAAATCTCATGGACCCACACAAGTGGAAACTGGAACCAAAGATATTCAACATTTTTCAAAACAAATGGGGGAACCCAGAGATAGACCTGTTTGCCTCCCCTCAGAACTACCAATTGTACAAATTCTGCACAAGGACTCCCCACATTCAAGCTTGGAAAGTGGATGCCCTGTCCTTCACCTGGGAAAGCCTCTCAGTTTACGCCTTTCCCCCTCTGCCTCTCCTTTCGAACGTTCTGCTAAAGATCAAACAGGACAAACCAAGGACAATACTGATTGCACCAGACTGGCCACGCCAGCACTGGTACCCCCTCTTGCACAGTATGTCACTGCTGGAGGGCCAGATCCTGCACCCCCAGCTTCAAGGCCTGAACCTTGCAGCCTGGCTAATTCCCTGAGGTCTCCAATAGCATCCCTCAGTAAGCAGGTGCTAGATGTCATTCTGGAGGTAAGGAGGCCTACTATTAGAAAATCCTATACTGAAAATTGGAAAAGATACCGTTCTTGGAGCCAGATTCAGGGGGATGGGCACAACAGTGCCCAGCTTACCGCATATTCTTCAATACTTAACAGAGATGCACCACAAGGGCCTTTCCTTCTCATCAGTTAAAGTTCATGCCTCAGCCATTTTAGCTCATTATAATACTGAGCCACCCCTCTTCTCTCACCCCCTGCTAAAACAATTCCACAGAGGGACCAAAAATTGAAGCCCACCCAGGAGATCCCCTAATCCAGCCTGGGACCATAACTTTGTATTGGAAAAGCTCACTCTACCTCCTTTTGAGCCAGCTGCAACTGCAGAGTTGAAATTCCTTTCTTGGAAAACAGCCTTCCTTCTAGCCATCACTTCAGCAAGAAGAGTGTCTGAATTACAGGCCCTCATGGCAGTGGAGTCCTTCATCATCTTCCATGCTGACAGGGTGTCCCTCAGGACCAGTCCTTCCTTTATGCCCAAAGTGATATCCAGTGTGGCCCTTAATCAGTCCATTCATTTACCAACCTTTTTTCCTAATCCACAGAACAAAGGAGAATGAATACTGCACTCTTTGGACGTGCACAGACAACTTAGATTTTATTTGGACAGGACAGCTTTCTGGTGTATTTGCTTTTTGTTGGGGGTGTAACCTTTTATATATAATTGCTTCCAATTATGGGGGCACCTGACATCTGGGGCAAGAAAAACTGATGTGATGGCGTCGGCTGCATGATTTATACCCCGGACTACCTGACGTCATGGGAGAAGAGACAGCATCTGACACAGGACCCAAGACTCTGATATTCAGGCCAGCTGAGGGCTACCTGCAGGCAGATAAGGCTGAGGGCTACCTGCAGGCAGATAACCCAAATGTAATGACTGCAACAGTGAATACACTCGAACATCTACATTTATGGTAAGTGTACACAACTGTACTTTGTGCCTCCGTTTTTTTTTCATTGTTTCCTTGTTCGAGCTTTTTGGCTTGATATTTTTCCAGTCATTCATTTAAACATTTGACTAAGTAATGGGAACTCATAAATGAACTGAACAGTAGTACATGTAGTAAATATAAAAAATAAAAAAAATAGAAATTCCACTTATGGTGAATGACTGCTTTGTCTTAAAATACCAAACTGCTTGAGATATTTTTTATTCCATTCATCAGTTTACATTTGAGAACTTTGTAGGATGGAAAAAAGAATTTCTGATTTTAATAGTGCTATCTGCTTTGGAGCAGGAGTAGATAGTGTTTGGATTCATTGATTACAGCGAGTAGAGTGTTGCTTCCTAGGGTCACACTTTGTGTGGACTGTGCTAACTACATAGGCATCAGCTAAAGTGTCACATCTATATCAGCTTACTGGTTTATAAGACCTCATGTAGTGACCAAGCAGAGTGGCTGAAGAAATTGTGACGTCCATTACAACACATCCACTGTACTCAGCAGAGGTCACCATGTGCTGTCCGGTGACAATGTCACCCGCCCTCCAATTAAACTGTTTCCATGTTTATGCAGTCATCATAACCAGATTCTTTACACCCTGCCTGAATAGTATGTTTTGCATTTACAGTCCTGTAATGTGACTGTTATTTTATTTTAATACATTGTTTTTGGTTTGATTTACTTTTACTGACTCAATGTTTCTAATACACTTAAAGCCTTTGATGAATTTAGCATTGTATAATCAAAATGTGACTTACATATCTGAGTTAGGAACACACTAAATATTGAATCTTTCAGCATCTCAAGTAAAGAAATAGCTAAACTATCCTTCAGTCCATAGCTAGATGTCAAAACCTGCAAGCATGACTTTTGTGTGCATGCGTGTGTATAGATGTATGTGTATTGCGGTAGACCCGATGAGAAGGTTTACTACCCACTGATATGTATGTATGTATGTTTGCATACACATGTGGGCATACAGAAGACAGATAAATTATGTGTCTGAAGTATAAGAGGCATATTAAATGTTGGAATAAATCTGGATAGAGCTAAGGAATGAGCACTGGCCATGTTCTGCACACAAAAGACAATGAAACAGAAATAGCGTCATACTGTACCTCTCAATCTTTTAGAGCGAGAATTCTGGAAAAAGCCACCAATAACGGGGGACAAAAGCCACAAAATAGCCACACTTTTCAAATAGTGCTCTTACAAATGTAGAAAGTTGACAGAATAACTGGTTTTGCATTAGCATGGATTTTTCTGAAGGGTATGAAGTCTGAAACTCAAATGCCTGTCATTATTTTCTGACTTCAACTCTCAATGATTTGCCAAAAAAACATAATTGTATGAGAAACAGACTAAAATATGAGAAAAAAAATCTGGACATTCTGTGAAAATCTGTATAGCTGAGAGGTATGCTTCATACAGTCCTTGCCAGCTGTGATTTTAAGTTGCTTTCTCTCTCACACAGCCTCAGTGTCAGTCTAGATTTGTGTGCATTTCAGAAATTCTACATCACTGTGTTGCAGTGCTGGTATTGTCCATAAGAATAGGAGCATGTTACTAAAGCAAGATACCTTAGAATAATACTCCCTAAATTGTGCGGTTTCTAGATGACTTACTCGAATTGCAGCTAAGGAATTCATTTTCCCCTTTTTCATGTCAATGTTTTAAAATTTGTACCACATTTTAGAGCTGTGATGAGCACATAACTGCAGAAGATTTATTTGTTGAGTGGGTATACTGTATGATTCCATCTTAATATTTGCTAAATCAGAGGTTTCTAGAGCACAACTTGCACTCACAAAAAGCTATTGTGCATCACAGAACACTTAATATGTAATGGGTACAGCTATTGTTTGTTCACTCTCTTCTGATTGATGAGTATATGTATTCTGTTGAGTTTATAAATTTGATTCAGTTTACCAGCTAAAAAAGAAGACAAAAATTATGTGCATTTATGTACGTGAACAAAAAAATGAATCAGATGACCATTGTAAGCTGTGCATTTTTATTAATACTGTAAGAGCATTACTAATACTGATGTACTACCTGCAATGAGTATCTTAAACATTTTTCTGTTAGGTTCCCAAAAGTCTGCACCTAACTCTAATCCATTTTATTACATCCCATCTTGGTTTAGCTAAGTTTTAAACAGCAGTAAAAATGCACTTTTTTCCATGTCACAAAGTTTCTTGTGTGATTTTTTGAACAGGGATGACAAAGGCACTTACTGTTCTTTCTGGAACTTTCCTATTAAAACATGCAGCACTTCTGATGTAATTACACACTTATCAAAATGAAATAAAATACATTTTGAGAAGTACATCTGCAGCATAGTCAGTCACCATGTGCTCCAGTGTCAGCACATGTTCTTGACATTATGCAACATCAATGCTTCTCAAATGCCAGTTTACATTTCTTTTTTTCTGACATGACATCTCTGATATCTGGCCTACCTGTTCCCCACACTCATCAGTCTGAGAGAGCTCAATGTCCTCTTACCAGAGCGGTAGCTATATCCATATACCTAGTATTTAACTTAGCAATGGACATCCAGCAAGACAGTCCTATGAATTTAAGTGCAAGAAGAAAAGGGTGATCACCCACTTGCTCTCTTTAGAAGGTAAACAGAATTTGCTGCGGTGAAGTTATATGTGTACACATGCCTGTCACTACCTCTGCAACAATAAGATATTTAATTGTGTAGCGCATGAAGCTTCAGTCTATTCCAGTGGTCAAGTTCATAGGTGATTTCTCAGCTAATAATGCCAACAGATTTTAAGCCTAGCCATGCATCCCAAAAGTGAGAATCAAACTCTGCACTTTGCTTCTATAACATAAATACCTTAACCATTATGCCAACCACTGTACTGCCAACAAATTAACCCTCTCTACTCCATCAACTCTGAATGGGTCCTTTTTAATTGTTGCATATTGACCACTCCTGTCCTATCTACTGCTAGATGAGTCAAACGCCCAGCTAATTTTTCAGAGGTGAGCATCTTTGTCCCTGGTCCCTGGCTGATGTCACCTTACCGTGAATGTTTTCATATACCAGGTACATAGGTGGCATCTTCCCATACCATCTTCAGTTCTTTCTTCTTTTGTTGGTGAATGTGTCAGCAAAGTAAACTATAGTCCATGGTCTAAGTTTATGACTGAAGATTTAGTAGATACATTGGGGGGGGGTGCTTCTTTACTTTCTTATATCACTAACTCACTTGCTAAAAGTTTGACTGTTTTAATGTCATTAGGTCATCTGGGTATGAACACCATACACTGAGGTGCAGGGCATGTCCAGACCAGAGAAAAGGAACAGGTGTACCTGTAGGCAACAAATCCCTCACAAAGATTACAACAATCAGTATCTCTGCTACCTAGGCCTTGAGTAGGATACCATTTAGTGTAAGATTTGTATAAGCTTCAATCCTAAGACTATTAAGAGAAAAGGAAAAGGCCCTCGAGGTTCCTTGTCCAGATGCAGTTTATTTTTTGCCAGCGGCCTGAAATATCTCCTAACAGGAAGAGGGAGGTATCTTTTGTGAAAGACTTAGATTTCTGTGATTCTGAAGAGGAGGCTGAATGGACTTCAAGTTACAGAAGTTCTCTCCTCTAGCTTATGTCACAAATAGTGTGGACACGCTGGCCTATGATTCACCCACAAGGGACCTACATTTTGGGAATACTGAACCTTCTGAGAATGGAAATTCACACACCTGTAGCTATAACTCCCAAACCCACACCCCTATCACCTGATTGTTTTACAGGGTTCAGGACCGTCATAAATTCTTATACAAAAACCTCGTTGTGGACCTAGGTACTGTGCCCCTTGTATCGGTTAGGAGAGCTACACTGCCATCTTTTCCATGATTGGATAAGTAGACTGCTAGACAAATGTTTAAAAATGTATACTTCAGCAACCCTGGCTTTTACTAGGGCATTGAACTTCCAAACTCACATTCTAAAATTTATTTATTTTACATTTGTTGACCAGAAAAGTCTGACTAGGACAGAGCCTATTTTCAGAAGAGGCACAGGGAGAAACGCTCCAGATGCATGTCTTTGGAATGTGGGAGGAAACCCAAGCACCCAGAGGAAACCCACATGAATGCAGGGAGGACATGCATACTCCACACAGAAGGCTATCCAGCCAAGAATCAAACCAGAGAACCTCTTGGCGACACTGTTAACCACTGCAACACTGCACCACCCAATACCAGGGACATGTCCTCAAGCAACTACAGGAAACATGTTTATTTATTTATTGCTATTTGTTTAGCATGAAAGTCCACTGGGCCAAGCAGAGCAACTCCACAAAAACACATTTGGAATATACAAAGAACCACGAAACAAAATTAGGGTATACAAAGCACACAGGAAAAACTTCTTACACAGTAGTCCATTTAGTATATATAAACACACTAGATAAACTTAATTACAATTGAGTACACTACAGCTGAACATAGTAGTATGGGTAGAGGTTTGAAGTTAGAAAATACATTAAGAGGCTATTAGCAGCCATTTTACAGGAGTTAAAGTATATAAGTGGAAAATGTGGAGAAGATAAAGGAAGGCACTGTTAAGAAGTTGAAGGTGCAAGGGTGAAAGTAATAAAGATGTAGAGATAGAGGATATGAGAGAAACTAGCTAATTGTGAAGGGTAAAGAGAGAGGGAGCTTGTAGTAGGTAGTGTATTTGAGAGAGACATAGTGAAGAATATGAGTTAGAATAGGGGTTATGGGAATAAGTTAGAGGGCACTAAGAGCTAGGTTATGGAAGGAGGATGCTTGGTGCAATTACAGATCCAGTTAGAGTGAACGTGAGTGTACGATTGGCTGGAGGAAGGCTGCTCCAGACTTTAGCTATTAGCCAAGAGTATAGCAGTTGACCAACCAAGTTTAGGTTTTTGAATTTGGAGGAGGTGTTGGTTTACTGTTCTTGAGGACCTATTGGGATTATAGTTGGAAAATAAGAAATTTAGGGCAGGGCAGGGCAGTCTTGTGGTTTTGCAAGTAATTTGTGTGTGGTAGATAAGTGAGATAGTGGGGTAGTCCTAGTCAGCTATACAGTGGTGGGTGTTTGTTGCGAATTTGGCTATTTTGTTTTAGTATATTTCTAGTTTATTTTTGAGGGAGGGTTGGAGGTTGGTTAGCAATGGGGCACCATAGACAAGAGAAGGAAGCAGATAGGTGGAAGCAAGAACTTGTTTTGTAGTGAGGGAGAAGAAATGTTTATGGCTGTATTGAAGTCCCATTTTTTTGTGAGTCTTGCCTGTGTTATTTTTAAGTCTAGGTCAGATTTTAAGTTTTCATCAATTATGGCACCTGACAGTTTAGTGTGGGTAACTAACTCGATTTTTGCATGATTTGGGGCGAGTATGTTAACTTGAGATTTGTTGATGGGAGTATTTTTCTTTGGAGTGAATATTAACTGAACATATGGGAGAGTACAGGCTGAGCCTTAGAAAAATGAATGTCTCAGCCAGATCCAAATTGCATTTAGGCAACCATCCCCTGAAATGTGGGTATGTTATTGTTGATGCAATATCCAGGGCTACTACAGTCATTAGGAGGGTGTCCTGGCCATGATCTCAGTTCCTGTCCAAAGATGTGAAGATGCAGCTCCTAAATGGTTAATAAGATAAGTGGCTGCTGTTCTGACCCCCTTCTTATAATGTATTCCCAAAGCTGGAGGATAAAGGGAAGATTTGGAGTCTGTAAAATAGGTTTCAACTCCCATTC
Source organism: Protopterus annectens (assembly GCF_019279795.1). NCBI lineage: Eukaryota > Metazoa > Chordata > Ceratodontiformes > Protopteridae > Protopterus > Protopterus annectens. Next base: position 1,099,404,610 of record NC_056743.1, read on the forward strand.
TCAAATACAATGAAAACTACCCCTCAAAACATTTTACTGTATGCAGGATAAAAGGAACAGCTTAGGGGTATGAGGGCCATGCACATGAAAAAAAAATGGGAGCAGGAAGATAGAGGGAAGTCTGTTGGTCCTCAAGGCCCAACCTCTTCAAGACAACAGTTCAACCACCCCCTCCAAAAAAAAAAAAAAAAAAAAAAAAAACACTCTTCTCTGAAATCCCTCAATCAATACCCCATACCCATTATTTTCCCAAGGAAAGGACACAGAGTTGGTTGACCTACTGATACCATCATTGGGCAAACATAACCACAGACCAGTGAGCCCTTCAAATAGTCCCCAGAGAGTACAACTTCCAATTCATGACCATACCACAAAAAAGTCTTTCTTTTAGCTCCAAAATACAAGGGATACATTGACTGTCTACTCTTCTTAAAAATCTTAGCCCAAGAAGCAAGACACAAGAGGGTTTTACTCAAGACCTGTCATCATAAAATGAAATGAAGGCTTTTGGTGATTTGTCCTAGATCTGCCAAAGCAAGACAAGTTCCTAAAATGTACCCAGTTCAAGATGCCAACCCTTCAGGCTGTACTTCCACTCTTAGACCTCAGATTCCTCTTGTTGCATTAGACCTCAAAAATGCTTATTTGCATATTCCCAACTTGAAGTGGTTTGTGTGTGGATGCCATTATTTCCAATTCAATTCCTTACCCTTTAGTTTAGCTAGTGTGCTAGGAGCATTCACAAGATGTTTGATTCCAATAATAGCAGACTGTAGTGCCAATGGAATCTACATTTTCCCCTGTTTGGATGACCGCCTGATCAAACTTAGTCTTAGCAGGAGATACAGAGGGCACTTGAGCATACAATGGACTGTCTTAACTGACAGGGTTTCTCTCTCAGTGAGCAGAAGTCCAATCTATTTCCCCACAAAGAAGGTGACTTTTTAGAGCAGCCCTGATGGATTCCAGTACAGGCAAGGCTTACCTTCTATAGGACAAAGTAAAGTCTGTGATTGTTCTCTTCCAGGATATAGCATAAAATCAACCACAGACTGAAAGCTAATTCCCGAACATTAAAATGTATGGTGTCCATTATTCTGATGGCTCCCATGGTCAAGTTGCATATGAGGAAATTACAGTGGTTCCAAAGCAACTTCTGGGATCTGCTGTCAGAATCATTAGAGCTACCATCCCAGTCCTACCCTGTGTTAAGAAGGAATTAAGGTGGTGGATACAGTAATACCAGAAAGGTGAAGGCATGGCCTATAGGCAACCTGCTTATTACAACGCTGTGACTACAGATGCCTAACACCATGCTTGAGATGTGCATACTGTGGATCTCAAAGTACAGGGCGGATGACAGATGGAAATCAAATGGCCCATAAATACCAAGGAAATAAGGGCTGCCATCTGGGCCATGAAAACTGTCAAAATAATCTGGCTGCTGTGGACTTTGAATGTCATCGCAGACAACAACAGAGCAATGTGGTGCAAACAAGTGTGGGGGGTTGCAACCTCTGCAGGCTAGTAAAGCAAGTCTGAGGGCAAGCACTAGAGTCCAAAATGTTCCTAAAGATGACATATTACCACACAGTGGAACTTCAAGGCAGACCTATTAAGCCAAACCTCTGCAGATCTACATGAATGGACATTGCAATGGGAAACCTCTTGATATTTGCTTCTCTGACCAACAGACAACTAAAACAGTTCTACTTCAGACTGGCTCTTGAGCAAGCTTAAACAGTGAATATCATCTCACTAAACTGGGCAGATCCATTTGTCTGGGCTTTCTTTTCTATACTTTTGCTCTCTAGGGTAATCCAAAAGCTAAAGCTGGACAGGCCAGAAAGAATTCTGATTGCTCCCATCTGAACCCAGGCCACACTGATTCCTCCTAATTCCTCAGATGGCAAGGGGGAACCTCTCCTGCTGCTACAGAGTGTGAATGTTCTGACAGTGCATCTGTCCACAATGAACCTACTTGCTTGGAGGATATGACCTTATTACCCATTGGACACCTTTGCTCTACAAATATGCTTATAATTATGGGGGAATCTAGAAGACCAAGTAAAATAAAAATATACCTAACAAAAATGGAAAAGTTTTTTCTCTCTGTTGTCAAATGAGGAACCAGCCCCCAAAGTTGATGGATGTGGCTGGCGTTGTCCAAAATCTATCGGAGCTTCCTGCTGCAGGTTTAGCATGAACTTCTCTTAAGGGTTCACCTTTCAGCCATATCTGCATGTCTGGTTCTGCACCCCTGCAGTGGCATCCAGACTACCAGTCATGCAATTCTTAAAGGACATCCTGTATCCTAGGCCCCCAGTTGAAATATAGCACCTGCATAAAGCATAAAGTTTGTACTAGAAAAGCTAAGCTTGTCTCCTTTTGAAGATGCATCTAGGCTCTTAAAACTCTTTACACAGGAAAACTGCATCTCTTCCACAGTTATTTCAGCTGGAAGAGTCCTGGAACTTTAGGGTTTGATGTGCAAAGATATTCTATAAAAATGGGGGAACCCTGTACACCAACATGTCTTTCATGACAAATGTCATTACTGAAGTGGTCCGGAATCAAACAAGTGAGGTTGCAAGTTTTTCCCCTTCTTTGTAGAACAAAAAAGAATGGATTTTGCATTCCTTATGTGTATGCAGAGAATGGAGATACTATATGAATGGGGCAGGTTATACCAGTAGAACCAAACAAGTGGTTGTCTCTTTTCTGTGAACAAAACACAATAATCAGTAATTTCCAAACTTTTTTTGCAATAATAATGGCAAGATTTTCCAGGACAAGGTGAAACACTCAATTAACAAGTGCTGCCACCACTTGTCTCAAAAGAGTTACTTCCCAGGTCATCTTTGAGGCAAACACTTGGTCTGCTCACAAAACTTTATAGGTTAGATGTAATTTCTAGGGCTATATTGATGGGTGTGCTCTGTTCTTCTACCTAACAGTAGGCCAACCATCCTACCTACCAGACCAGCTCTGAGATATCTTGTGGCAGACATTCCATTGGTTATGACTGCAACCTGCAACAGTGACCTCACTTAGACATCCACTATCATGGTAAGTTTCCTATACAAGTGCACTTTTATGCCTAGAATCTCTATATATGTCCCTACATTTCTGTAGTCTCTGTCTTGTTTAATGCTGCTGTCTTATTTGGTTGTTAGCATTAACTCCTCTTACCAAGTCTGAATCTGCTACCCTGAGTGCATAGTTTTATCACTTTTAAGAAACATCTGTTTTATCACATCGTATTGCTTGTGTCTACATCTTTTTGCATTTTAATGCAGTCAGCAGAAATGCTTGTTTTCCTTTCTAGCGTATATACTGTGTTAAGCATTATGTTCTTATTACCAACATCATCTTTATTATTATTTATATATGTGTATATGTACGTGTATATATTTATATATATGTATATGTATGTGTGTGTGTGTGTGTGTATATATATATATATCTTGTGGACCTTATTTTCCCAGGCCTGTACTGAAAAAGGGTTCTATACAAAGTCTGTGCTCCTTAATCAGCAAATGAAAATAAAATAAAATTAATAAATAAGTAACTAGATAAATAAATGACACATGTTAAACAAAATCCTTTTCATTGCAAATCAGTGCTCCAATGCACTGGGCTGTGTGTACATCCTTGTATTGGACTTTTACCAAAAGCCTGTGTAGTACTTTCACTCCTGCTGAGCTCCATAATACATACACATTTTTGGACAAGTGTCTAAGCTGTCCTGCTTGTTTACAACTCTTTTGTGGGCTATGAATGCTAATGGCTTACTAGGTAGTGGGTGTAGGCTACCCTGTCACTCTCTTCTGGCTAAATGATATAGATGACCATTTAACTCTAGTTTTACATATAGATACAGACAGTATTTTCAGATGCAGCTGTCTGCATCAAACATAATTTCCCTTAACAGCACACACGGAACATACTCTCGTCATGGGGCTAAGTTTCCCTCTCCTTCTCCCTCTCTCTCCCTCTCTCTCTTTCTCCAAGCCAAGTCTTCCACCAACCTCTCTGTGAAATCAGAACCCTCAGTCCATGTTCAAAGTAGCTGATACATGCACTCTCTTTGAATTTTGGTCTTCACACACACACACACACACACACACACACACACACACACACACACACACACACACACACACACCTGGGAAAAGCTGGCACAACTTTACTAGCTCTACCACCTTTGCCCAGGCTATAAGGTACATACACTGCCACCAGAACACCCACAAAGCCAATCCTGAAGGAGAGATGAAAACTCAGAAACAAAGGAGAGTAGTAGTGCTGAAATTGAATTCATCCTCAAGTCTTGGTGAGTACCTTTGCGAGGTGGACCCTGTTTTTCACAAAATCTCACCAAGGCGACACTGATATAGAGACTGTATTTCTATAGCATATATCATGGACAGAAGTAAATCAAAAATTAAAAAAAAGATAACTGGGTGCACAAGACCCAAGGTAAAAAAATTGCCCAATCTTGGTAGGTGCACTTGTGCCAGGACTGGAAAAAATGACAGTGTAGTATCCTCAAAATACAGAAACATTCCTACAATGGGGCCAGGACAGGCTCAGGGGAAATATGGCCCTCCTGTTGTAGAAGGAATTAGCAGTCCACAAAAATAATAAAAATTGACTGGCCAAAGAAGAGCCATAAAGACAATAGAGTGGACTATTGAGGATAAGAAAGAAATTATGTATTGTTACTATTATGTAAAAAGCCCAGAATTTCCAGACAAAAGATATACAAAACCATTAAGAGAGAAATTAGAGATGATTAAGAGAGAAAGTAGAGGAAAGAAAAATACTTCCCAAGGAAAAACTGTCAGAAGCTTCAAATAAAAAATTGCATTCATTAATACAACAGATTTTTGAAAAACAGTATATAGATCAAGAAATTTTGATCTGTTTGGAAAAAGAAGCATCTGAGAAAGTGAGAAAATATAAACAACAAAACCTAGAGATATTTGAAAAATATAAAAAAGAAATATGGACATGGGAAAGAAAGAGAGATTTGATATGGTGTAATATTTATGCAAAGGAGAAAGCCAAGTTAACTAATATAGAGAAGGCAGTCTCAAAGATATTTAAAAAGAAATACAGGCAAAGGCATCCAGATATGGAAAATTTCACAATAAAAAGATTAATAGCACAAAGATGTAATATAGAAAAGATGATTAGTAAAGCAGAAGTTAAAGAAATAGAAGTTGAAGTTATGGGGTGCCTGCAAAGTGAATGATTTAATGTAGAAGGTCTAAAACAGACTACATCACAGCATGATGGAGTGAGTCTCCAGAATAAGGAAAAGCAAGAAGATCAGGAGACATGGGAAGAAGAAATATGGACGAGGAAAGGAAAAGAGATTTAATATGGTGTAATATTTATGTAAAGGGAAAAGCAAAACTAACCAATGCAAAAAGAGCAGTACCAAGGATATTTGAAGAAAAATATAGGGAAAGGAATCTGAATATGGAAAACTTTACAATACAAAAAATAAGGCTAAGAGGAAAAGTAGAAAAAGAGATTAGTAATGGAGAAGTCAAAGAAATAGAAATTGAGGATATGGAAAAGCTGCAAAGAGAAGGATTCAGTGTAGTAAATCGAATACAGAAAGCACCACAACAGGATAGAGCAATGGATATCCATATTAAGGGGAAACCAGTGGAACAGGAAGCAATTGGTCAGGTGCCATATCAAGATATTTTGGAGCCTTCCACAGGAAACCAGTATAGATGTTCATTTGAAGCTAGACAGCAAGGAAAGAAACAGGAAAATGTGGAAATTCTGATGCAGTCAATGTTGAGGTGTGATAGGCCAGTGAAGTTCCCATATGACAAAACAACAGATGGCACAGAATGAAATTGAAGAGAGTGTGCCACAGGAAGATGCTATAGAACCTTCTATAAAATGCCCGCAGGAAATGGAAAACAAGGGATGTGCCCTCAGTATGGAAGAAAATGAGTTCAGAGAAGAGTTGTTTGATTTAATAGACAAAAACAGATATATCAGGATCAATGAGAGAAATAGACTGCAGAAGGTTAATAAAACCCCAAAAGTCAGAAGCTTGATAAAACAAATGAACACAGTAATTAAAGACTGTCCATAGAGATCCATGCGATATAACAGAAGTAAACAGACTATATTACTGTGCTGCTAAATTAATAACTGATAAAGTTCTACCACAGGAACACAGAGAAGTGAGGGAAAAGAGGGGACGAAAGCGAATACCATCATGGAAATATCGTATAGAGAAAACTATAAAGCAGCCAAGACAAGAAGTATCATTGTTAGAAGATTATAGAAGAGAAAACAGATCAACAAAAATACTAAGTAAGAGAGATGTAATAAAAGCAATGCGCAGTATTAGAACAGACCAGGATCTATTGTGCACTGTTGGAGATAACAATCTAAAAATTTCAAAACAGGTGGAAAGATTTAGACGATACAAAGATAAATATAAGGAAAAAAGCACAAAATTAGCAATTTATTGATGACTCAAAAAAGTTTTATAGCGAATTGAGAAATGAGGTTAAAGGAATTGAAAGACCGCCAAAAAAGAGGAAGTAGATACATTTTGTAGAAGTATCTATGAAGATCCTGTGGAACATAACAAAGATGCTAAATGGATAGAAGAAGTAAAAGAAAGAATAAGAAGTTTAAAGGTGCAGGATATGAAATGGGATGAAATAACACCCAGAGAGATTGAAACAATGTTGAGAAAGGCCTCTAGCTGGAAAACCCCAGGCCCAGATGCAGTACCTAACTTTTGGCTTAAAGTATTAACTTCTTTGTATGAGGATTTAACCATGAGTAAGAACTGTTTATATGCACACCTCGAACACACATCCCACTGGTTAACAACAGGAAAAACAATGCTCTTACTTAAGAGTGAACCTGCAAGCTACCCTAAAAATTATAGACCAATAACTTGGCTTCTGACGACGTATAAACTATACACTGGAATTAATGCCTACAAAGTGTATATTATAGTCATTTAGAAGAAAACTCAATTATGGCAGTAGGAGAAAAGGGCAATAGAAGAAAGTCATATGAAACAAAGGATCATTTGTTGTTAAACAAAGTTATAGTAGAGAACTGTAAGAAGTAAGTATGGCATGGATTGACTACAAAAAAGCATTTGATAGTATCCCACATTCATGGATAAAAGAATAAGAGAGTGCTTAAAAATGTATAAGATACACTTTACACTGATTGACTACATTACAGTAACCATGAAACAGTGACAGACCACTTTGCAATTAAGCCATGATAAAGGACATATTATTATCCCAGGGATAAAAATTCAAAGGGGATATTCCAGGGTGACTCTCTGTCACCGTTGATATTCTGCCTTGCCATTAATTCATTAAGCTGTTTACTTAACAGCTTAGGCAATAGCTACAATTCGGCTTCTAGAAAACAACAAGGTCTAATGACTTTTCATCTTCTCTTTGTCGATGATTTAAAACTGTATAGCTCATCAAATGAGGAACTGAAAGCAGAGCTGCAGGTTGTCAAAACTTTTTCAGATGATATTGGAATGTCATTTGGTCTTGGTAAATGTGCAAAAGCAACCTTTAAAAAAGGAAAACTGCAGCACCAGGAAAACATCAGTTTGGGGCAAGAATGTGATGTAAAAGAACTTGAGCAAGAGGGAGTGTATAAATATTTGGGAACTGGTGAAGGATCAGCAATAAAACATGAACAAATGTGAATAAAGCTCAGTAAGGAGTACTTTAAAAGACTTAAATTAATCCTGAAAACAGCATTGACATCTAGGAACAAGATCCAAGCCATAAATCAAGTTGCCCTTCCTGTTCTAACTTATAGTTTTGGAGTGATTGACTGGCCCCAAAAAGTGTTGGATAGACTGGATATTAAAACAAGAAGGATGCTTCATGCTCACCAAATGATTTATGAAAATAAGTGTATACCAAGATTATATATTCCCTGTTCCGAAGGAGGGATAGGCCTCCTTGAAATTGATTACATGTACAGATCTGCAATCATGGGACTCCACACATATCTACTGACCTCACAAGATCCAAATGTAGTAAAAGTTTTGAAACATGAGGAGAATAAATCTAAGACGACAACTCTCCTTAATTTAGCAGAAGCATATCGACGTCAAGCAGGAATGGAAATCAAACCAGAAGTAGATAAAAACCAGGCAGCAACTGAATGTGCTAAAAAACAAAAGAAAGAATATAAGGTGAAGGACCAGATGAGAAGGCAAGAAATGTGGAAAAAAAAATATAGTTGCAAGTATACAAAACCTCTGGAAGAGCCTCATGTTGATCAAGAACAAACACAGGAATGGTTAAGTAGAGGCAAATTCACATCAAGAAATGAAATGTTAATATTGGCAGCCCAAGATAGTGGGCTGCATACATGCTGGTTTACAAAGTCCATTAAACATGTGGGAGAAACAGACATATGTAGGTTTTGTAAAACCGAATTGGAAACAGTCACACACCTTGTTGCTTGTTGCCACACACTAATGGCAGAGGGACTGTACACTGAAAGGCATAATAATGTGGCAAGACTGTTACACTGGTGCTTGTGCAAACATTATGGTATCAAAGTGGCTGAAAAACACTGGAAACATGAGTCACAAAGAATCATAGAAAATGAAGTTTATATCACATGGGATCACTCAATACCAACAGTTCGAAAGGTAGATGCAAGAAAGCCACATGCAGTGGTCCAAGAAAAGAAGACAAAGTAGCACTGATCATTGAAATCACCACACCCAGTGACTACAGTGTCTTGCATACAGACAAAGTCATAAAATACCTTGATCTGCAGGCAGAAATGATAGCCATGTGGAAGAAAGATACCCAGACAGTTCCAATAGTAGCAGGAGCAACTGGTCTTATAAAAAAAATTTACAATCGTATTTAGATATGTTACCAATTCACATAACACCATACACATTGCAGGAGGAGTCATTGCTGGGCACATTGCAGGTCCTGCAAAGAGCATTTTGTCTGACATCAAAGAGTGAAACAATATTAATTTCATGAACTTTAATCGTACTTTGACTTAGGACTGGGGTCCATTCCCATTGTGGTATTAGAAACCCAAAAGACTTGGAGAAATAAAAAACGCCAGTTACTCTAAGGTTCGTACCAGGGTACCCAATTATACTGAGTGAAGTTAATACTAATACCAGTGGTAATGTTGACCAAACAACAAGGCTTTCAGGAGTGGTCACAGTGTCACAAAATAAAAATAAGTACTCTCAAAGGTTAACATATTTTCTAAAAGACCAGCCACAATGAAAAGTTTAAATCTATTTAAATAAACACCAGAGTTTCAATCACAGGAAATGTTAAAAATAACACAGATGGTAAGGATCACACAGATACAGAAAAAACAATACTTAACTAATCTCACTATATTTTCCTGACTTATCTAAAGAATTACTGTCCCCCAGTTCACCTACTAGAGAAAGGCAAGATGAAGTGGGTGAGTGGTCCTTCTATGACAGGTTTCACAAAAAGACTGCTGAGAGCTGAGTGATATCTCTCATTAATATCTAAATATCATTTCAGTGCTGGCTATAGAATGACATCACATCTGGTCACCTAACTCTGGTTCCCATACTACCCCCTTTACTAGAAACATGAGCCAGGATCTTGCACATATCAGTCGTAATACACACATGTTAAGATGCGTTACAGCATCTGAAAGCTGTAAAACAATTTTAACACTTCCATTCTTTCTACAGAGCTACTAAGCCAGGCATTTCATCTCTGGCTGCAGTCAGAACTGTAAGATACAATCTTTATGGCCTAAACCAAGTAATTTAATTTCAGACTATTTTTCAAAGTTAGCTGGACTAAGATTAACCTCTTCTCTTCCAGTATCCTGTGTTACGCTATATTCATTTCAACAGTTACAGTACAGTCTGACATGTAGGCATAGTTCTTTTCTGTCCAGCTGGACCCACCGTTGGTATATTGTTAATACGAGCAGCTTTACAAATGCATTTTTCAACACAAGCATCTGTACAAATCAGCTTCATATACAGATGACATATAATTCTTTACAAAACTCCAGCTAACTATGCTGGCATAGGTTACACATCCACTGCCTTACTCTTCCTGGCATAGCTGGCAATATCTCACATCATCACACCAGCTACCAAACTCAGACTGAGTGTCTTTTACCTACCACAGATTTTTACAGCAGTTATACTGAAGGAGTTGTGCTTCTTGGCTTTTTTCTCAGTTCTACAGCACTTTGTCTCTTAGATGTAATTGGTTGTTAGTTGAACATTACTGGCAGATGAACACGTATATACTCTATGTACTTCATCATTTCTCCTTGACATTTCCTGTTCTGCCACCTTTTCAATTTGGCTAGCTAATTCACAACACCATTCTTTATAAATTGCTAGTGCTAAGCTCTTTTCCTTTTGTTTGGATCTAGCATTAAGTATTCCTTTTCCAAACAACAGAGAAAAATTCATAGTGATGTGTAAATGTTTGTGAGCCATGACATATGCCCCAACACACGCACATAGACAGCCAGACTGCCAAATACACATTGTTAGTGAGTGGAAAACAGCCAGCATCATGGCAGAGAGGGATAAAGCCCTGACTATGGCCTAAGCCTACACTTGAAAAGAGACCACAGCTCTGTCACTTGTGAGTCAGGCATTAGAACAGGTCAATTAAAGACTCACACATAAGACAGAAGAGGTCAGTTAAGGTTAATCATCTGTGAACTGAGGAGGTGGAGCTAGGAAATAAACCTTCTATTTAAGGGATAAAATAAAACATTTCAGAGCATTACTAGAAATGCTCACCCAGACTCTGCTACACTTTGCTGTGAGGGAAAGGTTAGTTTGATTTTTATTTGCTGTATTTTGTATTACATTATTGCTTTTTCTGTTTTGAATAATGAGATTTGTTTTCTTTACCTTGTGTTTTACTTGTATTCTGCTTTTAACTGCATATTAAATGTGAAAAGAGACCACAGCTCTGTCTCTTGTGAGTCAGGCAGAAATAATTTTCCCACCCAGTTACTGTTGTGTTCTTAAACACCACTGTCTTTCTAGTTGCCTGCCCCTTATGTTAATTTGATCATATATATCATTTCCTCTCTGCTTTTACTGGCTTGTGTGAGTAAGCACAAAATTATCATTTTGTGAAATCACTCCTCTTCAACTATTTAATTTTATTGGCCATCCTACTGTATTCCATAGTGCCAGAATACAAAAGTGACCACCCCCTTTCACTCTATCTTGCTGTTTTAAAAATAGTTACTCTCCACTAAAGCTTAACTTTTTAAACAGGTAAAACTTAAGATGTTATTTGTGTTTAACTGTTGTAGTCATCACACTTGGGTTATCTGCCTGCAGGTAGCCCTCAGTTGGCCCAAATACCAGAGTCTTGCGTCAGATGCTGTCGCCTCTTCCATGATGTCAGATCTTCAGGGGTATAAAATAGGCAGCCGATGCCATTACATCAGCTTTTCTTGCTGCACGGGAGCCCAAAACAGAAGCAGTTCACAAGTGCCGGTCGGCCACTACCTGAAATTTTTGTTTTTCGAGTTTCAAACCTGACGATTTTTAAAGCTAAGTACTCCGTTGAGGATTCTTTTTTCTTGCTCTAACCGATGTCAGAAAAAGTTAACAATTATATTGCCTGTGGAAAGCAAATACCTCACAGAGATTTTCATTCTTATTGCGTCATCTGTTTAGGCTCAGACCACGACGTCCCTCACTGTCGGTTTTGTGCCTTGTTTAACGCCCAAACTATTTGTCATCGGGCTATCTTTGTTGCTAAATTCTTTCTGTGTCGTTCTCCATATTCCAAAATGGCTTCGGTAAGCCATCTGACTACTGATCTTCTGAAACAAATGTAAGGATAAAGACAGAGACAGACCGCATAGGTCAAAAACTGCTGACAACACTTCTGTTAAGCTAGTCGCCAGTTCGCGGTACTCAGTTAGGTGCCTTTGCAGCCCCTGATACCCGCTTCTACAGAGTCGCAGGCCTCTGCTGAGACCCATTCAGAATCTGGTATGCTGTGAGATGCTTCTTTGATTATGGAACCTGCAGATGTCTCTATCTTGGATGGGTCTGGAACTGCTGTGCAGGCACCGGCTTCTGAGGTTGTATTCTGACCTTCCGATGTTTTATTAAACTGACTACTTCATTTCAGACTAAAACAACCGAGTTTCTCAGGCCCAGAGTTTGCTCTATGCCTAGAAAACCGATGACCAAAGAGCATGCTCAAGCTCCCATCCCACAGAAATACATGCTTAGAATAGCTGAAGACCTTATAACTCTAATTAGGGGAAGCCAGCCTTCCCCGTCTAAAAGACAAAGAATTGATTTCCCTTCTGACTCAACAAAACATTAGTCCGATGACTCTGATCCCTCTGATTACCAAGACGTACCCTTATCTACCTATGAGGATTCAGATGCAGAAGATTCCATTCCCTCTGCCTCCCCTCCAGAGGACTTTTCTTTTGGTGAAACCTTGCATACCTTAAGAGAGCATTTCCACTGGGAATGCCAGGACTACCCACAGTCCAAAAAGATACTCAGAGAATTTTTAGACTTGCCTCAGCACAGGTCTCTAGCTATACCCCCTGCTCTGGATATTGTAGATGATGTTTTCATGGAATCCAGCCTTACTCCTGATACTTTACCACCAGCTCCTAGAAAGCCTGACAGGTACTACAGGGTACCTGACTCTCACAAATTTCTCTTTAAGAATCCCACTGCGGATTCAGAGACCATTTCCCAGAGACCTAAAGGTATTAAGATGACTACAGCCAAAACCCTACCCCTTCGGACAGGGATTCAAGGGCTTTGGACAGATGGGGCAAGAAGGTGTATACCTCTGCAACTCTTGCCATCAGGGCTTTAACTTGCCATTTTCACATGTTGAAGTACCAGCAGCATATTATGGAACTAATTAAACAAAAAATGTTGTTTCAAGATTTTGCAGAAAATAAAGATTACAAGAGTTAATGCATTCTGCAAACCAAGTCAGTAAACATACTTTGCAGTGTGATTTTGATGCCTTAGTAACATCTTACAGGGCTGCTGTCAGTGGGTCTGTACTGAGAAGGCATGCCTGGCTGAAGGAACAAATATTGCCAGACCATGTTAAAGCAAAATTACTAGATGCTCCGTTAAACCAGGAACATTTGTTTGGCACAAAAGCAGAAGAGGTTCTTAAAAAGATGGAGGAAAGAGATAAATCTATGCAAACTGTTAAAGATTTCTTACAGGTACAGCCACCTAGATTCAGTAGGCATTGGCCTTCACAAAACTGGTCCTTTCCAGTCCCTACCAGGTCTTCTCAGCCCAAACCCAGGGGCAACAGACCACCAAGGCTACAGTCTCAGGGTACACAGAGATCTAAACAATGGAGTGCTCTCCCCTCAAAAACAGGGAGTGGTAAGCCACCCCTTATGGAAAAAAATTCACAATGGTTTGTATATCATCCTTCCCAGCCATGCCCAAGTACTTGCACCCCAGGAGGAAAACTCGCCCTGCATGCAAAAAAATGGATGTCCATTACCCAGGACTGATGGGTCCTAAACATTGTATCTATTGATTCTATTTCCACTTACTGCCATCCCCAAGTGGGTTGCCAGACCTTCCTCCAAACCAGTGGGCAGAGGCTCAAAAGCAAGTACTTGCTCTTCTCAGTGTCAGGGCTAATCAACCTGTCCCAGCAGAGCAAAGAGGACAGGGTTTCTACTCCAGACTGTTCCTGGTGCCCAGAAAAGAGGACTCTTGGTGCCCTATCCTGGACCTGTCCATTCTCAACACCTTCCTGGTAGTCCCAAAATTCAAAATGCTTACACTACAACAGCTGCTTCCTATGCTAGCCAAGGACTCCTGGCTAGTCACCCCAGACTTAAAAGAAGCTTATCTGCATATCCCCATAAGGGAATCTTGCAAGAAATATCTATGTTTCAGGGCAGGCTCTATGCACTATCAGTTCTCTGCACTTCCCTTTGGCTTATCTACTGCACCCAGGTTATTCACAAAGTGCCTGGCTCCAGCCGTTGCATACTACAGGAAGAGAAAAATTAATTTATCCATACTTGGACGATTTCCTGATTCAGACGGACAGTCAGGAATTGCTACTTCAGCACCTGGCATTTGTAAAGAGACTTCTGACTTCTCTGAGGTACACCATCAATGAAAATAAATCACATCTGGTGCCCAGCCAAAGGACTGTATTCCTGGGAGCAAGCGTGAACTTCCCAAATGACATTCCTTACTCCAGAAAAGCAGGTTTATTTGACAAACTACTTCAAGCTAATGGCCACTAGAACCCAGCTATCTGCAAAAAAAAAAAAAAAAAACACTGCAAGCCCTAGGGTTCATGGCCTCATGCATTCTACTAATTCCATTTGCAAGACTGCATATGAGGAAACTTCAACTGTACTTAAAAAGTCTATGGTGCCAACATTCTCAGGACCTGGAAACAATTATTCCTATCATTCCTTGTCTAAGGACAAAGTTCTTTGGTGGGCAGAGGCTTGCAACCACAACAAGGGACTCCCTTTTACTTAACCCTCGCCGCCCAAACCCTGACAACAGACACATCAGACTATGCATGAGGGCTCACACAGCTGGCAAATGCATTCAAGGCAAATGGAGACTAGGACAAATTCACTTACATATCAATCAAAAAGAAATGTTAGCTGTACAGAATGCTCTGACAGTCTTCAAATACCTTATCCTTCTAGGACAACTCTTGAGAAAGACGGACAACACCGCAGTTATGTGGTTCATAAACAAGCAGGGGAGAACTCATTCCTACCCACTCTGAAGGTTAGCCATGGCCCTGTGGAACACAGCTTTGAGCAATCAAGTGTACCTGCAAGCTCAATTCATGACAGGCAAACAAAATTCACTGGCAGATGACTTAAGCAGAAATCTACTGGACCCACACAAGTGGAAACTGGAACCCAACTCATTCAGAATTCTAACCCACAGGTGGGGGACACCAGAGGTGGACCTCTTTGCCTCCCCCGGAAACCATCAATTGAGCAAATTTTGCACCAGAAATCCCCACAGCCAAACATGGAAAGCGGATGCCTTATACTTTACATGGGGAACCTCTCAATTTATGCCTTTCCTGCTCTGCCCCTCCTCTCAAAAGTACTACTCAAGATCAGACAGGACAAACCAAGGACAATCCTTATTGCACTGGACTGGCCCCACCAGCACTGGTACAAAGTCCTATGCAGTCTGGCAGCAGTGCCTCCCTGAAACCTAAATCAGACCCCCTCCCTGGTGTCCTAGCAGGAGGGACAGATTTTGCATCCTCAGCTGCAAACCCTGAACCTTGCAGCCTGGCTTATTCCCTGAATACACCACCAGAAACCCACAGCAAACAGGTGCTGGACATCATCCTTGAGGCCAGAAGGCCTAGTACTAGGAAATCCTATTCAAAAAAATGGAAAAGATACTGTTCTTGGGCCAGTCTCAAGGAAACGACACAGCTGTGTCCACCTTATCGCAAATCCTAGGTTACCAAGCAGATCTGCTCCACAAAGGCCTATCCTTCTCTTCTATTAAGATTCATGCCTCGGCCATCTCAGCTCATTATAATACTGAGCCATCTCTCTTTTCTCACCCTCTGGTCAAACAGTTCCTGAGAGGAGTTAACAATTTAAGACCCCTGAGGAGAGCTTCCACCCTTGCCTGGAATCTTAACTTTGTACTAGAGAAGCTCACGCTTCCCCCTTTTGAACCTGCTGCTACAGCACAGTTAAAATTCCTCTCTTGAAAAACAGCCTTACTTTTAGCCATCACTTCAGCAAGAAGAGTGTCTGAGTTACAGACACTAATGGCCGTGGATCCCTTCATTATTTTCCATGCTGACGGGGTTTCCCTCACGACTAACCCATCCTTTATGCCCAAAGTGGTATCCAGTGTGGCTTTAAACAAATCCATCCATTTACCAACCTTTTTCCCTAATACTCAGAGTAAAGGGGAAAGGATCCTGCACTCTTTGGACGTACACAGGCAACTCAGGCCCTTCCTTGACAAGACTAAGCCTTTCAGAAAATCTGACCAGCTGCTAGTCAGCTGTGCTACAGGGGCAGAGGGCAAGGCCATTTCAAAATGGATAGCACACTGCATCCATTTATGCTACAAACACCATGGAAAACCTACCCCACAGGGGATCAGAACTCATTCCACTAGGGCTACCTCAACCTCTGCAGCATTTCTCGGGGTAGTCCCTACCAGGGTCTTCCTGGAAGCTGCAACCTGGCGTTCTGTACACACCTTCACCAAGCATTACTACTTACCTGTCTTTTCTAAATCCAGAGCTGGATTTGCCACAGCAGTCTTACAAGGCCTGCTAGCAAGCCCTACTATTACTTGACTGCCTCCACCCTTCCTCATATTTGGGAATCAACCCAAGTGTAATGACTGCAACAGTGAAACACAAAGAAATAGTACAGTTGTGTGCACTTACCATAAATGTAGATGTTCGAGTGTATTCACTGTTGCAGTTCTGGTTACCCTCCCTCCAGCCCCCTGACTCTTCTATGCTTTCTACCTATCCTCTTTTTGGCCATAACTTATGGCTGTGGTATTTACTTTTTACTGGAGGTGTTTCACACCTTGTAATTGCTTCCTATTTTGGAGACTCCTGACATCTGGGGCAAGAAAAACTGATGTAATGGTGTCGGCTGCATGTTTTATACCCCTGATGACCTGATGTCATGGAAGAGGTGACAGGATCCGACGCAGAAATCCCAAGACTCTGGTATTTGGGCTGACTGAGGGCTAACTGCAGGCAGATAACCCAAGTGTAATGACTGCAACAGTGAATACACTTGAACATCTACATTTATGGTAAGTGTACACAACTATACTTTACCTATTTTCACATCTAATTCCTCTAGTGCACACTGCAGTGTTTAGGATAAACCATTTTTTTCATCTTACCTTTAAGCATCTATTGCAAGACCACCAGTTATTGGAGAGCCCACATTCTGCCTCTCAGTACTCATCTTGGGATTAGTGCTTCTGTTTTCTCCTGGTGAGAGAAGGAGTGCAGTTACATTATTTCCTGGAGACTGCTGATCACCAGAAAGCTTAATAACTGCTTTATAGTTGACAGTTTGGAATCTGTGCTTATATTCCGATCCTGGTGAGAGTAGGAGGAGAGTGCATTGATTCCTGACTCTTTCTAATTAGAGTCCCTGTGACTAGCACTTTCTCTAAAACCTGCTGGAAAGCACTAGGAAGCCTTAAACTGATACAAGCACTCAACCCTCCTTGTTAATAAGGAGAAATTAATCGTAGGCACTAAACAGCCTATAATTGCAAAGTACTTTGCCAAGGTAAGGGAAAAGAAAAGCACCTAACCAGGCATGTCCAAGGGTCAGCTTCCAGTGATTTCTCCTGTCCACCTGGTGAATCTGGGCATTCTGGGGCAATGCAGCAATTGCCTCTTACACAGACAACCCTCTCCTCCTACCACCCAACACTACAACCTGCGAAAGATGCACTTACATAGTCAAACTGGAAGAAAAACTCCCTCCAGCCAAGATTGTGCTAGACAATCAAGAGGATAAGGTTAACACACCTGCACTACACCTCAAGCAACACATAGCCCTTCAAAACCCTCACCATCACCACCCACATATAGCAACACTAAACACACATATGTGGAGGCCCTTAACATCAACCTGCCCAAGCAACAAGGACCTCCAAAGCTGAAATGCAAACAAACACCAATCACAACCAAAGTATCACATAGCTCACAACACCAGTGTGCCACGCAACAACAGCCCCTAAGGCAAGACAACATACCCAACACTTTAGTCGTAGGTCCCACTCACCAGGCTGAAGAAGCAGAAAATTACACTCAGCTGCCTGTCGGGTGCCAGGATCCGCCACATAACGCATGCACTCAAGTCACTCCACAACAAGTACAAATACGACTCTTGTCATTGTCCATGTTGGAGTGAATGACTTGAGGTGTACCTCCCTAGACTACATGTAAAGAGACATGGAAGAGCTCTTGGATCATGTGACCCAGACAGGTATGACCCTAGCCCAGAGTAGCATCCTGTCTTTGCCCAGAATGATACCACAGTATAAGGACAAAATGACTGACTTCAACAATTGGCTAAGCTTCTGGTGTCATTCAAAGGGGATCCAGTATCTCTCTGCCTGGGTTGACATGATCAACAAACCATGATGCTTTGCCAGAGATGGTCTGCACCTGTCACCCCTGGGATTCAGGTTACTGGCTAAGGCTCTTGCCTCCCCTATAGTGCCTTTTTTAGGCAAAGCTCAAAGGACAAAACCTCCACTGTAACAGGTACGAGTATGCAAAATCTGAAGGTAATGTGACTCAATGCTAGAAGTCTAAACCTCAAAATACACTCTCTTGAGGCAGTCCTAAAAATGTAGAACACTGATGTCTGTGCAGTAACTGAGACCTGGTTCAAGGCTCCAGAGAGCACCCCTGCAATACCAGGCTACAACTCTTACCACACTATTTGGCCACCAAACCAGGACCGAAACACTAAAGGTAGAGGAGCGTCCATATTCCTGAAAAATATTCACACCTCCAGGCTAGTTGCCCAACACAATGCATCCAAAATTCTCCGGGTGCAACTAACACTAGGTAAGACTGCAATCCAAATTGTAGCTTGCTACAGATCCCCCACCATGCCCCAAGATTCTCACTACACCTTTCTAAACATACTGGAAACTATTAAGATACAACCAAACACCCTAAAACTGGGTGATCTCAACTACCCTGCCATTAACTGGGAAAACTACTCATGTACCAACACCTTTGCCCAAAGGGTCTTGTAATGTATGAATTCCAATGCCCTGGATAAACTAATCCATAGTCCCACCAGGGGCTCCAATATCCTGGACTTGGTCATTACCAACATGGGAAATCGATGCTCCACACCAGTGGACACCCCCTTGTTGGTTAGGTCGGACCATAAGCTAATCACCTTTGACATCCACATCCCACTCCCACACCCCCAGTAAGGAAACATCCATAAAAAACGTCTCCAAGGCCAACTTCATGCTACTCAAGTCAGAAGTGACAAAGTTCATGACACCCATGCAGATGGGAACTGAAAGTTCGACTGCCAAATCCTACAATAAAGCACTCTACGAGCACATCCACTCATGCATGAATCATGCCATCCCAAATAGAACCAAGATGCTCTCCTCCAAAAAAAGGAAGCCAATCTGGTGGTCCCCTGTCATAAACAAACTATACAACAGAAGGAAGAAACTGTTGCAAAAAAGAGGAAAATCCCAGGATGCAAAACAACTCTCTTACCAGCCTCAGTAAGAAGCTGAGATCCCTCATAAAATCCTTCAAAGTTAGTTATGAAAATAAAATTGCCAAAGATTCCAAAGACAACCACAAGCATTTTATAGCTATGTCAAGAATCTAAATGGCAATGCTCACATCTGCTCCGAGCTACAACAGAATGGCATTAAATATACTGATCCCAAGGACATTGCTAATATCCTAGCAGATCAATTCAGTGCCAACTTCATCCCCTTCTCACTCCCTAAAGGGCCCATCTCAATACCAAAAAATTGCCAAATTCTGGTAATCATGGCCACACACATAAAAAACACACTCTCCAAAGCTAAGAATACAACATCCATGGGACCAGATGACATCCCGGGCTGTGTACTACATGAACTACAAAATGAACTGGCACCTCACCTAAGTGTCATGTTTAATCATACCCTCACCTTAGGCTTCATGCCAACTGAGTGGCACACAGCTACAGTTATCCCACTCCACAAGGGTGGATCCACCTTGGATCCTGGGAACTACAGTCTCATCAGTCTGACGAGCCTGATCTGCAAGGTCATGGAACGCATTATCATGGAACTTATAAACAAAGACATTGGCAACCTTCAAACACTGGACCCCACCCAGTTTGGGTTCGTGAAGGTCCGATCTTATCTCTTGAACCTGACTGACTTCTTTGAATCAGTTTCCAGAGCTTATTAACATGAAACTTATAAACAAAGACATTGGCAACCTTCAAACACTGGACCCCACCCAGTTTGAGTTTGTGAAGGGCTGATCATGTCTGCTGAACCTGACTGACTTCTTTGAATCAGTCTCCTGAGCCGTGGACAAGGGTAAGGTGGTCCACACAGCCTATCTGGACCTCGCCAACACCTTCGACACCATCCCCCACTCTGGAATCATAGATAAACTTACTAAGCTGGGCATAAATCCCTACATCATTCGATGGGTTGCCAACTGGCCTACTGACAGAACCCACACTGTAAAAGTAGCTGACTCCAAAACTTGCTCCAGACAAGTGACAAGTGGAGTACCTCAGGGTTCAGTCCTGGGACCGCTCTTGTTTGGCATCTTCTTCTCTGAAGTACAGGCCAACTCTAAGGGACTCTAGCTAACAAAGTTTGTGGATGACTGTAAACTGGGAGCCATTATTGAATCCCCAAATTATGTGGATATTCTACAAAAGGGCCTTACAGAAACAGATGTTTGGTGTCAGAGCCATAGACTCAAGCTCAATGCCAAGAGGTGTATAGTTATCCCCTTTGGGAAAAAACATGTAGCCATGAATTACCACATAGATGGCAGTACACTAAACACTGAAAGTGTGGTAAGAGACTTAGGAACACAGGTGGACAGTGGTCTCACCATCGATAACCACATCGCCATAATAGTCAGGAAATCCTTCTATGTGGCACACCTCATCACTAAGGGCTTTTCATCCAGAAAAAATGAAGTCATTGTCCCACAGTACTCATCCCTCATTAGACCCATCATAGAGTACAATGCCCCATTTGGTATGTACCTCACAAGACATCTGCAACAACTGGAAAGGCCGCAGAAACACCTCACTAAAACAATCACAGGCCTAAAGCTGATGCTGTATGCTGACCGACTAAAAAAACTCCAGCTATAGTCTGTCACATATCATCTACTCAGAAGCGATCTCTGCTTAACATACAAGGCCATGTCAAACCCAGAACTGTTAGACATGCTACACTTAAAGAAATCCCAATCCATCAGAGCCACACGCTCCAGGGATCTAAACCTTGTCATCACAATGGACAAAACATGCTGGAGGTATAGGTTCCCAAACCAGAGACTCCCCTTACTCTGGAATAGGCTGCCCATACATGTCAAACAGAGCACCTCCTTGGCCCTCTTCAGAAGGAGCCTTGACGACTGGATGGGAGATAGGAAGTTTATCCCGGGGATCACGTCAGTCGCCCTGCTAAACAGGGGTCCAGGGAAGTAAATATTGAGGGAAGAAATAGCCAGGGAAATGTTATGCCTAGGCTTGTACAAGCCCTAGGGCCGATAGCCTAGTACCAGCCTATGAACCTAAGTGATCTGAGTTTGATTAGCTGCTTGAGCATCTGAGTTGCTGGGAGAAGAAGACATTCATTCCCATCCTTGGGTGTGGAGACTGTGGAAAAATATGAAGGTGCTACTTAGGGTGGTAAGGGGTCTTGCTGATATCAGCCCCTTGTGAACGTGAGTGGTATTCCAGCACTGACACCCCTTGTACTTCTTACTCCACCTTCTGTAATGTTACTAGGCAGGGGCAGTGGGTGGGGAAAATAGTACAAACCACTCCTTGGCAGCAGTATGATTCTGCACCAGGGTCCTCAGATATGGGTCAGAAATAGCCTGGGAGAGACTAATGAGGGTCCGGCAGACTCAATGAACAATGAGAGAAACTGGAAAAGGCCGATGATCAGCCAAAAATAAATACATTTAAAAAACTGTGAATGGAAAACAGTGCAACTCTGTTTCTTTTGTACAGAACATGCCTAATGTGATTGAGGCACAACACGAGGATTTTGGCCCCCAGATTTAGCCTTGCTCCTCCTACACTTATGGATTTTCTTCATACAGTCAAACCTGTTTATGAAGACATACCTTATTAAACAAATAAACAAAGGCTATATAAAGATGTCATATCTCTAACTATATAGGGTCCAGTATATGAGGACTTTTTATTGTGTAAAATAAGATAGTGCTCTTCTTTCTTGCCCACTGCTATGATTTTTAAAGGTCAGTGCTACAATTTTTAAAGGTCAGTGCTATGATTTTTAATGCTTAGAGGTTAAAAGGAATGGAGCAGAAGAGAAAAGCAGTGAACTAGAGTAACATGTACGGTCTTTGGAACAGCTAGGATTTCAAAGCCTAATGGATTAACTACGGTTTCAAAATGTGAAGACCCAGACATAGGTATGGCAAACACCTGCACCTATGACAGAAAGAGTAAAAACAGTCTTCAGAATTTCTGAATCAAAATAAAGGACTAAAGCTTTCAACTTTCATCTAACTACGCTCTGACTACATGTGATACAGAGCGGTAAGGCATAAAGAAATACTGAATTAAATACTTAAAGTGATTTAGTACCATGCAGAACTTAAAAACTTACATCACATCAATTAAATACTTAAAGTGATTTAGTACCATGCAGAACTTAAAAACTTACATCACATCATTAACTTCTACTCTCCTCAACTTTTTGGTGCCCTTCTAATTTTAAACTGTTCCATTATTTAACAGTCATTGCTACTTCACTCCAATGTTTTAGAGAGAGGTAGGACAAACAACAGAAAAAAAGGACAGCGCACTTCTAGGTCTTATAGATTTTTTCCGCCACTTGCTGGTCTGTCGATTGATATTTACTTGGATTTATTATTTCCTGGGAATGATTTATCTCACTTGTTGTTTGGAGTGTGTTTGTGTGCTGTGACTGTGGAAAACAAGTCACATGTAACCATGGTTACTGATAAAAACGCAAAAGGTCAACCAGCAGTGGAGCACAGCCAGCTCATATAGTGTGTAAAAACCTCATTCAGCAATAAACAAGGTCAAACTGAAAAGTCACCCCAAGATCATCAGGCACTGTTTGCACAGGTAATTATATTACATTTCTTCTTTTGGTGACATTTCTCTAGACAGCCAAATAGATACTTACCTGCAGACATCCCCTCAGACGTACACTGTCTTTCTTATAAGTGCAGTTTATTACCTGCAATTTCTGGTACCTTTTTATGATAACAGGTAGTGACACCACCCAGAAGATAACTGCTTCTTTATTAACATGTAATTAAAAATGTTGTGAACCCTTTTCCCAGACTATGTGCACTATATGTTTTGATTGATTTTCATATATAGTTATTCTTGCCATTTATTTCTCTACCTAATAGTGACATCACAGTAACAACAACGTCACTCCTGATCTTTGAGAAGTACTGTGACACACAATACATGAATGTCAAGAATAAAGCCTGGAAAGTAATGTCTGGACATCAGCACAGCCACTATCTTATTATGTTACTTTAGCAACTGCCCCACAAATGTCAAAGGAAGTTTGCTCCACCAGTAACAAAGTGCGCAGAAGCATAAATTTATTTATAGTAATATAAAACCACAGTTTAACGATATAACTCAAACTATAGCATCATTGGACTTTGTTTTTGTTTTTTATTATTATTATTTCCTCCTTGAATTCTGTATTTCCAGGTTGCCTCATGAAGCCCAGCTCAGCGATGCTTTGCTTCATGACAGATCTCAACTTTCTTCTTAATATCCTATCTTAAATCCTTGGTAGATGTCTGTATTCATCTTGTCACCTAGTAGGACATGCCTTTTAATATCAGCTTAAAAACACACAATATATATAGGCCAGTGGACAGAGTTCAGGAGTGCTTTAAACAAACCATTAGTACACACATGCATTAATTGCACTTTTATTGTTTCCCCACTGCATCTTGTAGTAGTACCTGTAAGAGGGAAGTCTACAAACACTTTCTTCTGAACAAGAATTCTAAACATTGAGCAGATGAATGCAGATTGGACAAAAAGAAAAAAAAAGTTTGAGCAGATGGATGAAGTTAATGGTGAGTATGAGAAAAGAAGGGGGTAGTAAAATCTGAGGATTTGAGGGTGTTCATGCCATGACAAAGTGATCATGTATGGAAGACTGACAATATGCCTGTTTTTCTCTGCTGGTTCTACATGCCTCCTTCTGCACTACTTCCTTACTCTTCATTTAGCACAGGAATGCTCAATGGTCATGAAGTTAACACATCCACATGGCCTGAGCTATAATTTTGTCCATTATTCTACTGTTGTGGTTACCGGCCTGCCTGGTGCCACCCCACATCCATTTGATCTTGGTTTCTTCATAGCAATATGAACTTTAACACACTACTTTAGGATTCTATTACAACCCCATGCTAGCCAATTCCAGTGCCTATCTGTGGACAAATGATTGTGAAGGCCAGTATAGGTCAGCAGAGTGCTAGACCAAAAGCTGACATGCATGTGTGTGTACTTTGCCTCGGTTGAATTTGGGTCTGACAAATGTAATGTAGTATCAAAATGTCCACGATGACCTGTTTTCCTCATTCTACAACTGCATATTTCCACACTTAGAAGTAAAAGTAATCTGTACTACCTAATAGGAGAGTCATGTATATTCTCAAAGGTTAAATTCCTAGCCTTCTGAGTATTTGGAAATTGTATTGCATATTTTGGCTTATAAACACTAGACTGAGTGTTCATCCATCCATAAACACTTGCCCTGGTGAGAGTTGCAGGTGTACCAACATGAGCAGAGCAGACCAAGGTTCTATTCTGTATCATCTGCAGAAACCGAAAGGCATGATAATCTCTTCTGCATGTGCTAGGTCTTCTCCACCCAGCTGGCTGTGATTGGTGCACATCCTGTTAGAGGTGCCCAGACACATCTTCCTTAGGTTCCCAAACCACCTTAAATAACTGCTGTCAAACCAGAAGAACAGTAGCTTTACTTAAAGATGGTCTAAGATTGCCAAACTAGTCATCATGTCTGGGAGAGTGGGCCCAGCTACTCGCTGAAGGAACCATTTCTACAGCTTGTGCAGGTGAACATGTAGACATAATCAGAGCAGTATCTTGAGAGCTTCATTAGGTTTCACTTTCTCTCTGGTCCACAATGCAAAATACAAACACTAGAACCATGAGCATAACCGGAACAACGTGTTTAATATCGCAAGTTAAAATGTACGCTAATGCTTCATCAGGCTGAGCATCATAGTAAAAACAAGTGTTTAAATAGCATATTAAAAATATATATCACACGACCACACAGTTAATAGATCAGCTTAAAAAGACAGTCATCTTAAACTTGATTACACAATTCATTTAAAATTGGCACTCCAATTAAATGACTTGTGTAATCAAGTTTAAGGTGAATGTCTTTTTATGTTGATCTGTTAACTGTGTGGTCATGGGATTTTTTAATGTTATTTAAACACTTGTTTTTACTATGATGTTTAGCCCGTTGTAGTGTTTGCGAAAGTTTAAACTTGCGATATTAAACACGTTGTGCTGGTTACGCTCATGGTTCCAGTGTTTGTGTTTTGGATTTTATTTTGTTGTATTTTTACTTTCACCGGACTTGTCATTTCACTGACCTTTTTGTTACATTCCCTCCAGTCTAGTACAATGTCTACCATATTGCTACAACTGCACCAGTCCATTGTTCAGTTTCCCAGTCTGCTCTATCCTCAGTTATGAATAAAGAACCCAAAGTTTAAAATCCTCTACTTGTGCCAGCTTTATCCATCCTACATGTTAATTTGCATCTCATCAACTTCACATTAATTTGTGATGCAGTTTGTTGCACAATGGTGATAACAGTCAAAGGGACAATATCATTTGCAGATAACAAAGACGCTACCCTCAGATCCCCCTACTGGATACACCCCACACCCTGGCTGTGCCTTGTTATCCTGTCATTGAAACTCACAAATAGAATGTGAGAAAAGGAGCCATTAGCAGATGCCTACAGCTACCTTAAACATATTTAAATTAACACAGAGAATGTGGGCATTCTACTCGACATCATAGATACTTGGTCAGAATGTTGTGCAATAGTACCCCTGCCATTGTATACTGCTGCAGCATCATCTCCCATAAACCATTCAAGGTTACATGCTCGTACGTCTTCCCCAGTTCCACAGAGTATATGGAGGCCATGTTGTTGATCTCTCCTAAACCTTTTATCATCTGTTCAAAGACAAACAGTTGATACATTATTCCACTACCAGAACATAGTCTACCCTGCTGCTTTCAAAACCAAGATCAAGTCTCCTTTGTGGCACCCTTACTTGGGCTTTCCTAGAGAATTTGAAGAAGGTAATCAGGTTATAAGTGGAGCACATCTTCCTTCCCTTCCCCTTTTTGAAAATGGGAACTATCAAGCATCATCTCAGTTTGCAAGGTGAGAGGCACTGTCCCTGGCTTTCACAAAAATTGAAAATGTTATCCGTAACACAGTTAAAATATTCAGTGCCTTCAGCTTTTCTGTCTGGCCTTCATCCATTTTCATAGTCTTCCTACCTCAGAACTGTTTAATTGCCACAATGATTTCACCAACAGAAATGGACCCAGCATAAGTAATAACTACAAAGATACATTTTTTACAAGGAAAACCTGAAATGTTCATTATCTGGGGTGAAGCCACCTGTACGTTGTCATGAAACGAAACTATAAAACTTAAAGAATATAAATAAAAAGAGTAAGCTTCAAAATGATAGTGAGGCAGGAGGTACAGTCCTGCCTAACTTAACTGCTGCTAGAGGGGATGTCAGTTGATTTTGTGTGTGCCTGTGTGTAATACACATGCATACATTACATGCACATGAACCACATCCATTAGCAAGTTAGTGCTTAAAAGTGAAATTTTACATTCCTCTTAGCAAAAGATTTTTTTTTCTTATGCTAGGCTTTGCTTTTCGGTATTTTTAGAACATTTTTAGTAACCAGGCACCTAGTGATGTGGGCAAACATTCCATTAAGCATGTCACCTGCATATATTCTATGTATGCTTGCTAAACAAGGCACATATTATTATTATTATTGTTGTTATTATTATAATTATTATTGCTGCAGCCCTATTAGTCTCCCTGCAGCTGCTTGTCTTCGTATTTTGGCCATTTGGTTTGTTTCAAATTTCTGGAGAGTGGACAGGTGCAAACTGGTACACTGAGTAAAGATTTAGTGATGCATTTATTTATTTATGTGTTTTTGTAACTATATGATGTGTTTTTATAGATACATGGGGCCTTACATTCAATAATTGCTTTGATCAGGGCACAATATCTAAGAGAACTTTTTTGATTTGGACGATATACCTTTACTTATGCTGCAGAGAAGTATTTCCGGACTACTGTTGTTGGTCTGTAGTCAATGTATGGAGTTATTTAGTAGAGTATTGAGATCCCTGTCATGCATGACATGAGTAGTGTGTGTTTGTGTGTTTGTATGTGTGTGTGTGTGTGTGTGTGTATTTGAAATGCTTGTCTCATACTTTTGGTATGTTCCTCTTAAAATCTGGATTGTGCGGTAGTAGTGTTGTTGCCTCACAGTGAGAGGTTCTCTGGTTCGATTCTCAGCTGAAGTGCCTTCTGTGTGAGTCTGTATGTCCTCCCTGTGGTCCTCTGGGTGCTCTGGCTTCCTCACATTATACAAATGCAACATAAGGACCTGTAAAGTTGTTTACTAGCAGCAACCTCTTCAATAGCTACAGATCTCTTTAATTTGGAATTATTTAGATGATTTTTACTTCTGCAGAGATTGTGCATATATTTACTGATACTGGTGGATTGTAGAAGTCTGAGTAGACTTTTATGATGGAAATGTTCTGAATTGGGAAGTTTTGTCATTATTGGTTCATGCATTTTGTTTCATTGCTTACTGGAAAAATGTTCAAAACAATAAATTTAAAATGCTGCAACAAGTGTGCTGTATTATACAAGGAATATAATTTAATAGTCAGGAAGGTGTATCAAAGAACACATGCATGTTTCGTGTGCAAGGGGCCGGTGATTTGAAAACAGCCCAAAGATAATCTTTATCCACCACTGTCTAGATGCGATTTCTTTGAATGTGGGATTCAATGAATGCGAGTTTCAAGGATAGAGAAGTTTTAATACTGTCTATTTTCATTGTGAGACTGTATTTCTTTAGCAGATGTCTGGTAGTTTTTGTGCTACAAAATGTAAAACAAGTTTTAAATGAAAAAATCCAAATCATTGTAGAAGTAAAGCAATATGCACATTAGTGTTTATGGTAAATGAGGCGAAACAGCCAAGTAACAGGACATTGGAATGGCTGCAGGGAGACTCTGGGGCCATATTTTCATTGTCTGTTCTTCAGTTTGCATTTGAATTGTGGAATCCCACAATTCCATTGGAGTGGGCATGGTTACATAATTATGTATGCAAATTATGTTAATGAGCGTACAGATTTGTACCTATTTTTCATGGGCCTTTGTCCAGATTTTTGATGTTAACAGGTTGAGAGGTATGGACTATCCACTTATCTACCTTTTATCCTAATCCACAGAACAGGAGAAAAACTACTACGTTCCCTGGACATTCACAGGCAACTTCGTTACTATTTGGACAGAACAAAGCCATTCAGGAAATCTGAGCAACTCTTTGTGTCCTATGCTGCAGGTGCTCAACGAAAGGCTATTTCCAAACAGACAGTTTCAAAATGGATAGCCCACTGCATACGCTTTTGTTACTCATTTCATGGAAAAACTGTGCCTGCATGCATCAGATCCCACTCCACCAGAGCCACAGCTACCTCTGCAGCCTTCCTCAGGGGGGTCCCTACCAAGGACATTTTTGGAAGCAGCCACCTGGAGTTCAGTGCACACTTTCTCCAAGCACTATCACCTCCCACTATACTCAAAATCTAGAGCGGGCTTTGCCACAGCAGTCCTGCAGGGCATCCTAGCTCTACCCATCTGTTATGACTGCTGCTGTATGCATGATGAACATAGTACAGTTTTGTACCTACCATAAATGTAGATGTTCGAGTGCTCATACAGCTGCAGTCCAGGTTTCCCTCCCTCCATCCCCTCTTAGGACAGGCCTTATGACAAACACTTTTCATATAACCTTTTTGGGGTATTCTTTTATGGTGTATTTGCTGGCAACTACTGTTTTTGATTTATCAACATTGCATCTTTGCATAACATTATGTTTGCCTTCCTTCTGGGGGCACCTGACATCTGGGGCAAGAAAAACAGAAGAAAATGGCGTCGGCTGCCTCTTTTATACCCCTGCCGCACTGACGTCAGGGAAGAAGCGACGACAACTGACACAGGACCTAGACTTTGGAATTCGGCCGACCGAGGACCCGCCTGACAGCAGGATAACCCCATCTGTTATGACTGCAGCTATATGAGCACTCGAACATCTACATTTATGGTAGGTACAAAACTGTACTTTTTGGAGCTGCGGGGGGAACTAAATATCTAGATGCAGTGTCAAAAGACAGGGGTGATAAGTCACAGAGACACAGAACCATCTGTCCACTAGGAGGGTGACATGCTACTTCCTCAAGTGCTACTAATGCCTGCTTTAGCCAATAAAGACTTTGCTGTGGAGAAGAGAAGAGAAAATAAACAGTTTTGAAATGGATTTGGCAACAACATTTTAATGCTGACAGTTACATGCCAGACTTGGCCTTGTTTTCCATAGCTTGACCTCCATCTTCCTTAGCACCTCACAAATGCAAAAGTATATACCCTCCTCCTCCTCCTGTCAGTCTAATCATTAGCTTTCTTTGTAATGTTTATGTTGTTTTTGTCTTTTTTCTGAAAATTACTTTTCCGTTTTGAAATCAAATGCATTCATGACTCCCTCCATGTAATTTCATTAAAAAGCTTGTTTTACTAGGCATTAGAGGAGACATCTTTTGTATTTCTAGTTGAACTGTGAAACATTATTGAAGTCAATATTATGACAGAGAGGGACATATCCTTGACTGCAACCCAGGTGATCAGGGATTGATTAGTGATCCAGTAGCTGGAGTAGCAGGAGGGTGGAGTTGTTGGCTAGAGAGAGACGGCCATCCTAGTTCATAGGTGTATACTAGTCTAACGACCACTAGGGCCCTTATAAGCCTAGCCAAGCAACTCAAATGTGACCCACAAATTTTGTTTAGATACAGCTGATTTACAGAGTGCTTCTGTCCATCAGAGACATACGCACCAGACCAGGGGTGAATTTTGGATTACACATCCATTGGTCCAAGTTGCTCTTACATAACGATAGGGAGAATCTCTGCTTCACATAGATGGGAAGCCTGTTCCAGAGAATGGGAATTCTCTGAGAAACTTATCTGTCTGTCTGTATGTCCTATTTATGTCACAAGCAAAATTTAGGTCCTTTAATCTAGTAGTTCTGATGCTGTCTGTTTTGCAGATTTTAAGAAAGTTCATCAAAACAAGGTCCATGGATGCATTGTATGCCAAGCAAAGAACACCTCTGAAAAGTTACTCGTCATCATTATTGACCTCCTTTCACCCATTTTTCTACAAGGGGTCAGGGTGTCATTTTAACTGTCTCCATTCACTCAGTTCAGTGCTACATTCCTGCCTTCTTTGATACTCTTGCCTGACTGTCGCAGATTTTCTCTCACACAATCTATCCACCTCTTACTGTATGCCCTTGTTTAATCTTACCTTCTTCCTGTCTGTCCCAAATCTTCTTCACCAGATTGTCTTCTGTTTTTCTGCACGTGTCCAAACCACTGTAATTTGTTCTCTTTGATCTTTTCTGCAATTGGAGTTACTTTGGCTTCTGCTGTTATGCCCTTATTTCTTCATCTGTCCCACAGTGTGCACCCTACCACCCTTCTTAGACACTTCATTTTCATCACCTCTAGCTCTCTTATGTGCTCTGCCTTTACTGCCCAAGTTTCTGTACCATACAGTAGTACTGGTCACACCACTGTTTTGTACACAAGGTACAAGGTTTGAACCTGACCCTGACCTCTGGTAAGAGCTTCAGTGGTACTGTATGCCAGTTGGCTACAGCCCCTCTGATTCTAGCTTTGACCTCTTCATTCAGACTTCTCATCAACCACCCCTCCCAGATACTTCAAGCATTATATTCCCTTGTACCTCAGTTCTCAGCTTCTTTTGATTTCCCCAGTCTGCTGCACTTAGCATTGTCTTATCTGTAATTAGTTTAATCCCATATGCCTTCAGAAGTCTCAGAAGTCTTTATGGCACCAAGTAAAGAGACATGCCTTTGAGGTGATCAGCATAGGACATTGTGTTTACTCCCTGTATTCTTTTTTGTAAGGAACCTTTGTGGACATTCCAGTTGCTGCATATGTTTAGTCAGGTACATACCGAAGGGAGCGTTATACTCTATGATGGGTGTGATGTCCCCACTCTGCACCAGTAATTAAGGAGCCTCAGTCCTCCCCACTGACACTGGAGAGGGACGTTTACTTGTAATATAAATGGATACACTCAGTATTTCCAGATGCAGAGCTCTCTGCATCAAGCACAATTTCCCTTAAGAACACACAGGGAACAAAATCAGCCCGGGGTCTGGGTTTCTCTCTCTGTCTCTCTCCAGGTCCCCAGTAAGGGTGCCCACTGACACAGCTGTAGGGTTAAGTCCTCAGCCAAGTGCCCAAGCCAAGTCCTCCAGCACCCTCTGTGAAACCAGTGTTTTGTGTCCCTGCTCCAAGTAGCTGACACACAAACTCTTTGATATTTGATTTGCACACAGACTCCAGTTGGTGTAGTGGTTAAGATGTTCTCCTCCCATGCACAAGGTTTGATCCTGTTCTCTAGAGCTTCAGTGATTGAAGACTTATCCTTTAGGTGAGGGGTTGAAATAATGGTTAAAGGACACACACACACACACACACACACACACACACACACACACACACACACACACACACACACACACCTATGAAAGGTTAGCACAGATTGCCCGCTCTACCAACTCTGCTCAGACTATAAAGTAGATTCACTACCACCAGTCAGTTACTATAATGCTAATACTCTCAAAATTTCAAATATTTTTTTCTAAAAGGACCAGCCACAATGAGAAGTTTAAATCTATTTAATAACAAATAATAAAAAATATGAAAATACTAAATATCTATCTACAGTGAACACCAGAGTTCCAGTCACAGGAAGTATTAAAAAAAACACAGCTGGAAAGATTCACAGAGCTACAGAAAAAAAAAAATACTTAACTATTCTCACTATATTTAAATTCCTGACTAATCTAAAGAGTAATAGTCCTTGGTTACTTACTAGCACAAGGAAAGATGAAGTGGGTGAGTGGTCATCCTCCTTTTGTCAGGTTCCAAGAACAGACTGCTCCTGAGACTTCAGTCTCCTCTAATATTAAAACATTACTTCTGTACAGAATGACATCACATACATCTGGCCATCTGACTTATGGTTCCCATGCAACCCCAATTACTATAAGCTGTCAGGATGTAGCACCTATGTGTTACAGTACACACAGATAGAGCTTTGATCAGATCTGCTGCAGCTCCTGGAAGTCATAAAACAATTTCAAATCTCTACCCTCACAAAATAGCAATAAGCTTCCTGCTAGAGACAATAAAGACGGCTTCCTAATACTTGGTTTCCAAGACATTTTATCTCTGGCTGCAACCAGAAGTGTAAAATGCAATCTTTATGGCCTAACTTAATTTCAACTATTTTTCAAAGTTTGCTGCAGCTGGATTGTGATTAACCTCTTCCCTTCGAGTATCTTATGTTAAAACGTATACATTTTATTCAGTTACAATAATGCATGCAGATTTCTTTTCTTTCCAGAAGGGCACACTGTTGATACATTTTAACACAAAGAACTTTACAAATACATTTTTAAGCACAAGCATCTGTACAAATCAGTTTGATACACAAATTACATATAATTCTTTACCAAATTCCAACTAGCCTTGCTGGCGTATGTTACACATCCACTGCCCCATTTCTCCTGGCATAGCTGGCAGTACCTCCTGTCATCACAAGGGGTCTAATAAGCCCCAAGTACAGTGGTATGATGACCTTTCTAGACCTAGCACAGAGCTCTGGGGTAGTCCACTAGTGAATTGCCTCTATGTGGAGGTGGCCTCACCGATTCTAACCTCCTGTATCCTATCAGTGAGGCAGCTAGCTATCCAGTGTGTTATAAAAGGGTTTATACCTAGTTCCGTAGGTTTGTTGACAATGATGGTGGGGTATTGTATCAAATGCTTTAGTCAGATGTAGGTATGCAGTATGCACCTTTTTTTCCCCTCATCCATTGCCTTAGTGACCATTTCAAAGACATCCACCAGATTCAGTTTGCATAACCTTCCTTTGACAAAACCAAACTGTGATGGATTCAGTGTCTGGAGGTCTCCTACGCCCTTGCTGATAATTTCCATGATAATACTTTCCATGAGTTTGTAAATAAGACTAGTCAGACTAATGGGTCTGTAGTTTCCAGGATTTGCTGAAGGTCCTCCCTTATGAAAGGGGCATGACCACTGGAGTCCTTCATTCAAGTGGTACAAAGCCTGATAAAAGTATAGTTAAATGATGACTCCAGGGGTCCTGATAAGTCATATTTTCGACTGTTCAGGACGCATCCTGGGATGTTGTCAGGTTCACTGAGGCAGTGTTCTTGGCTTTGGTGAATACATCTAGTACATGGCCCCTAGTTATAATTGGAGGGTTTATGTTTAAAGGTAGTTTTTGGGGGATGGTTGGGCGTAAGAGGGGAGTAAAGCTGGAACTGAGTTTGTCCGATAACAGGTTCGGTATATAACCAGAGTCGGTGAATGTA
The DNA here is from genome assembly GCF_019279795.1 of Protopterus annectens. Taxonomy (NCBI): domain Eukaryota; kingdom Metazoa; phylum Chordata; order Ceratodontiformes; family Protopteridae; genus Protopterus; species Protopterus annectens. The sequence continues at coordinate 1,099,438,308 of NC_056743.1, forward strand.
GTACCATTAACCACCAGTTCAGCACATTGCTGTGTGCTGCCGTTGAGCTTTCTGACATAGCTGTAGAATGCCTTATGGGTATCCTTCACCTGGAAGGCTATTTTAACCTCGAAGTTGGCTTTGCTTGACTTGATTAGCCCTCTTAGTTGTTTATTTAGTTTGATGACAGAGTTTTTATCTTTGTGGGAATTACCCTTCTTGATTTTTGCCACAGTTTTTTTTCTAATGTGTATATCCTGTTTAATTTGGGATGCCACCAGGGTGGGTTGTTTCTGGAGCTAGCCCTGGGCTTACTTCTGGTAGGTGTAGCAGCCTCTATGAAGCCATTGACATGGTTGTACAGAGTTTCTGAGAGCAATTCAGCATAGGCTGCTATGTTCTCAGGGTTAAGAGTAGCACTGAATTTTGACAAACCATCACATAGTAAAAGGTAATTTGCCTTGGAATAGTTGCTAGCTGTTACTGTTTTTAATAGGATTGCAGAGTTGATTTTGTTTTCAAAGGAGACAGCTTTATTCTCAGACCTTACCAGGGAGGACAGGACATTTGGGGTGATGCAGCATTCTCCAATATTTGTGAACACAAGGTCCAGCGTATTGGAGCCTCTAGTGAGTGTGTACACTATATTTGGTCATGGGTGTTTCTATCTGCAAAATCTAGGAATCTCTGTACTTGTAGATTTTAGGCTGCATATAATTCACTGCCTGGGAGGAGAAAGGTGGTACAGTCTGCTTTAGTACTGACACCTACAGAAAGATGGATGTACTGCATAGCACCAGCTGAAGAATGGATGCATAGCACACAGCATATAGACTGGGGACATGCACTTGCCCCAGCCAAGCTGTATTTGCACAGTAGCCCTCATTACCTGTGTGCATAAGTAATTAGTAGAAGGCATAATAGACCCTTGAATAGAAAAAAAGTACATGTGAGCTACACATTCATGTCAATGGGTCCTGATTTTATAGAATGTCTTTGATTTTGCCTCATAATTTTCCCTGCCTTCTGTAAACTTTTTGATTTTCTGGTAAATCACTGAGCATTTACAACCAGTCAGTAATGCCAATCATTAGCACTTCATGTTTCTTATTGTCTAGAAAATACATGTTGATACAAATCCTGTTGTCCTATCAACTTTTTTTAATGAAATAAAGTAATATTTAAAATCTGTCCCTGATTTTGGGCCTGTATCCCCCGTTGTTTTTGGCTTTGTCCAGAATATTTGATCAGAAAAAGATTAGTGGGTATAGCCAGCCATCAGGGTGTGGGGTTATACCATATTAGGAAAAGTCCAAGTGGCTGCCTGAAGGGTGACTGCACCATGAGCAGGAAGAATGTCACTGTTGGTTAGGCCAGATAGTGGGCAGGAATAAAAAACACAATGCAAAAAAAAATTAAATATTTCTTCCTGTTAATATACTTGATACTTGGCTGATTATCTGACAGTTCAAATTTGTCTGCTTTTCAGGTATCCATTCATCATGGATAGTATATTTATTTAGCTAGTTTATGTATTGTTTCTGTTTTCCAGGAAAGTGAGACTGGGTACGAGAACTATTTTCAGTGGAGGCCAGGGAAGAAAAGCTCCAAAAATTGTAAAAGACAATTACAGTCGCAAGTGTACATAACCCTACAAACATAGTGCTATAGCCTAAGCGTAGCGTTGCTAGTTAGGTAGAGTATGTGCGTTAGTAACGTTAAGTGTGACTTTTTTCCAAGACTGTTGTGGGTTGGCAAGAGGAAGGAAGAAAGTGGTGAAAAAAATCTGTTACTTATTTGGTTAAAGGGGTGAGAGAAGGGTGGAGTAGATAGTGTTATGAGGAGAGTGCAGTGTGAAAAATAAATGTTATACAAAAATGTTAGACAAAGTAGGGAGAATTTAGGGGAAATGGAGGAGTAATCGGGCAGAAGTGAGAAATTCATGAGAAAAGAAGATAAAGAAAAGCAAAGGAGGTCGGGTGGGATAGTTAGGGAAGTATAAGGATGTAACTGATACAGAATGATTAGTTCAGAGAGGGGTTTAACTCAGATTGTTTGGTTTAGAAAAGTGAGCTTGGATATATGGCCAGTGGGCTACTACATTAACAAAATACAAGTAAATATTGTTGTAAATCAACTCCACTGAATTTCAGAAAGAAGACAGAATTTTAAATACTTTAAAATGAAATTTTACAAATTTTACTGTCAAGTTGTTAGCACCACCATTCATTGTAAGTTGTTTAGCAATAACTCATTCTCATCAAACCAGGTTTTTATATTCTCTTATCTTTGCATGAGATCACTGACTCAAAAGCTGATGGAAAGAACCAGGTTAGACTTCTATACCATATTTTATTTCCTTATGAACTTACATCTACTGATCATGGCGGAATTATGTTGTATTGCAGATCACTGTGTCTTTGATGATTGCTTTATCAATGACGACTGATATGCAAAGTGATAATGCTTTACACTGTAGCTATAAAACTGTCAATCAGTGTGGTGTACATATGCTAGGAAGCTTTACAACAATTTAAGAAGTTTGCACTGAGAATATCAAAATTCTTCTTCTCAAAGAATTTTGCAGAAATCAGTCAGAATATTTGAACTACAGCAGTCTCAGGAGAAACAACAGTTTAACTTATCAAATGTCATTCTGCTGAGGTCTGTAGATAAACCAGTGCTAATCCTGGCAAGCAAATAATACAAGGCAGACTTGTAGATGGGATGCCACCTTATTGCAGGATGTACCCCCCCCCCCCCCCACACACACACACACACATACACACATACACACTTCTAGCCAGTTTAGAGAAGTACCAGTTCATCTCTCAGCATTTTTTTTCTGTGATACAAAGGGAAACTGGGCAGCCAATAGAAAATTAATGTGGACATAAAAAGGGCATACATACTCTGCACAGAACACAACTTCCTGGGTAACTGAATCAAAGAACCACACACATTGAGGCAACAGTGCTTGCAGTGGCACTATTGCACCACTGATAAGTGAACGTAGTCTGCTGAAAATCTAAGTGACTTGTATGTTCAGCATTGCTCGCTGTTGAGGTTCAAAACTGGCAACTTGTTGAAGATAGCTATAGGAAGGCTAGCAGGCTGCTGGGGTGTGGTTATTTCTGTTTGGACAAATAGCATATTGATAATTTCATTATTGTATAGGTATTTTAATACTACAAACATAGTGGTTATAAAACTCACCCATACAAAGTAGTACAAGTAAAACAATACAGAGATAGGAGTCAAGATTTAAAATGGTTCATAATATCCCCCTTTGAGCTTTAAATTCAAATTTTTATTGGGCAGCATTAAAATGCTGGTGGGAAACACATGGATATTGACTTGTTTTTTTCTCAGTAAAACATATAATGTACCTACAAGTGCCTTAGCCAAGCACATATTGCAGTGTAGCAATTGTCTGCAGTAAAGTGTGAGAGCTGGATGACATTGTTATGGCAACTAGACTTCAAAAATCTGATCTAAAGTCTTGCACACCACTTAGTATAATTTGCTTAACAGACACACACATTCGCTCTCTCTCTCTTTTGTTATTTAATTATTTTAATACTTCCTGCCAAAGATTTCTACAATCATTGCCCTTAAAAGTAAATCTTTGAAACTATTATACTTCATCATTTCTCAAATGTTCAGTTTTAATTTCATATTTCATTTAATCAAATAATGTCATTGTGGCCTCATTTATACTGCAGCTATCAGTCATCTTTGGGGTAGAAGTTTTACATTTCTAATGACTCTTTCATTAATAAATAACATTCAGGGGACTTTATTTAACATTTCTCCTTGGCTTCTGATCAGATGGAATCATGGCCTGTGTCCCAATCAAACATCCCGCTGAGTCAGCTGACAAGCTTTGGTGTTAAGTATGCCCTTTTTTATGTTCGTCTCCACCTCACATCTGTCTGCCTTTTGACAGGTGGACTATAATGCTTAAATGCAAGACTGTTCCTGAATGTGGGAAGTGTATTCCTTGTCCGTTAAACTGCCACCCACACCTCGCACAGTGTAACTGGTACAGGTAATGGGATAAATCAAATAATCTTCAAAACAAATTTCTACCTTCTCCTGGGCTATAGTAGTGTAGCTGTTTAGTTACATATGCCAGTTCTTGACCCGAATGCATATTATGCTTCCTGGTTATAGAAATTTCAAAATTAATTCTGTTTCTAGAAGCCTTATTCTAGTTGTGCATATATGCTTCAGGAGTCAGGATTTATGCAGTCCAGAATGCAGAAGGCCAGTATCAACTGTAGCATTACTCTCAAAGTCCTCATTTATATTTCTCTAGGGGCTAGACAAGACATGCTTCAAGGTGGTCTTTTTATGCTGTTTCACATGCAACACTGTGATCACATTCTGGAATGCAAAACAGATACAGAATAATGTCTAACAGGGTGTGTTCTATTGTGTGAATAGTGCATGCCCAGTAAGAGTGTTATTTACGCAGTAACACACACCCTGGAGGGCATTATTGCACTTAAAGAATAGGCTAAATGTTAAGATGCTTTTTATTCTTAATACTGTATCATTTTTTAAATATTTTTCATGTTAAACAGTTTCCTGCCAATGTTTCAGACTTGCTCTAGTATATGTAAATGTTTCTCTGGAGGAAGTATTTTACGTCCAAAATATAAGTTATTATGTAGTTATTTAATGTCTCTCTGTCTCTCTCACACAAACACACATGCACACACACACTCAGAACTATAGGCAAACAATCAGATATTAAAGAATCCTGTAGTGCATACTAATTTTCTCTCTTATAAAGTAGATATCTGTCACATTGTCAGCCTAGCTGTCTGGAATGTTGTAAATAATTAAATGTCATTTGTGAATATTAATATGATTTATGTAGAAATGTAACAAAATGAGATACTGCCAGTCCAGCTATCTGGAATTTTGTAAATAGTTATATGTCATTTGTGAATACCAGCTTTATGCAATTGCTTGTGTTACCACAATATTATAACTGTATGTTATGTGTCTATAAAACTGCTAGTATGGTACAAACGTATGTGTTGAGCAGGGTTTTTACAGTACTGAGCTTCAAAGATGTATCCACAGTGTACCCTACTGGAACATAGAAGATTAACTTGCAAAACTTCAAGAAAATAGTTTAAATTAAATTGTTTTATGATTGTGCTATAACAGTTAGTTTCAGTGCAGCAAGGATACAGGATGTCTAGAACTAGAGTGCCTTCTGCATTGTTTTGTAAGTATTTTATTGTTTTATGTGTTCCAGCAGTTGCAAAGTTCTGAGAGATATGTATGGAGGGTTTTCATCTGGGATAGTCAGGTAACAAAAAGTAATATCATGCTGTAAGCATCCCAGCAGCAATATTTGAGAAATTAATTTAAGAACTCTCTGAGAGAGAAATACACAGCATTTTGTATTTTGTCTTTGTCCTAATGAGGACATCCACTCAACACGTCTGCACTTGCCTTGCTGTAATTAAGTTATCTAGGGTACAGCAATTTATTTTAGATATAGTTAGGAACAAAGTAAAGATTAGTTTAGATTTCTGTATTTATTTGAGACTGTCCTGCAATGTTGTTTTAAATATTTCCTGTGATTTTGAACTCTGATGTAACTGATTACTTACTGAGTATTGTCTTGTTCTTTTATTATTTATTATTAAATATATTTAAACCTTTCAACTACGGCTAATATCTGAGAGGGATATTTCAGCTCTTAGAGTACTTACATATCTATTTGGTGACACTGTACAGGCCACTCCTAATAACCTGGCCCTTGGTCAAGCTACCGTTTGGATTAATAGTAATATTACACAGTAAGATTGGACACCCTTTGTTAAGGGTCGTAAAGTAGCTGATAAGGAGCTGGCTGGTGGCAGTTGGAACTACCTTATAGCCTGGGCAGAAGGGGGCATAGCTAGTAAACCTGTGCCAGCCTTTCCCAGGTGTGTGTGCATGTTTGTATTTAAATCAAATCTCAAAGAGTGCATGTGTGTGTGTGTGTGTGTGTGTGTGTGTGTGTGTGTGTGTGTGTGTGTGTGTGTGTGTGTGTGTGTGTCAGCTACTCAGGCAGGGACACAAAGCACTGGCTGGACAGAGAGGGTGCTGGAGATCTTGGCTTGGCCACTCAGCTGTGATCTCAAATCTATAGCTGTGCCAGTGGGGAGTCTTATTGGGACTCTGGAGAAAGAGAGAAACCAGCCCCAGACTGACTGGGGTCTCTGTGTGCTCTTAAGGGAAATTGTACTTTACTGTATGTGTACTTGTCATTGTTGCCAGTGGTGAGGATTGAGGCTCCTTGATTACTGAGCCAGTGCTGGGGCATCACAATATCATATAGTACAACTTAGTTTTCATAGTAAATAGTAATATTCCATTGTTACAGAGCATGTATGTAATTGTCTATAAGGACTTTATCATTTCTTTCTGCTTGCATTTCTGAAGCTTAAGCTGATATATCAGAAAGCTGCATTAATAAGTTTTTAATTTATTTTGCAAAGATTTTCTGCTTTGATCTTGTATGAATTTTGCACTTTTGTCTTGCTGTTTTGTGCATTAAAAGAGATTTGGTTTGGGATTATGCAGAGGAACACATACCTTGGGTATAGAAAAAAATGCATCCCTAGAAATGTCTTTATTTTGTAATGAAGAAAACTGACGTGCAAATTACCTCTCCCTCCTCATTTCTCACTGCAGAGTCAATACCCCTCATTTCCACAATAGTCATACATAACCAAAGAGGACATCAATACTACAGCTACTGAAATATACATTCCAATTCCCTGGCACAGAACACTGACTTGCAGGTTGTCTTACCAAATGTCTGTATGTAAAAAGTAAACAAACACAGGAATCTGCCTAGATCAAACCTCACCACCATGAGTGTTGTGGAAAAAAATAAAAAACAGATAAATGAGTGGCCTTAAAACTTTGTTGATGAGCTCAGTCACAATAATTTCCAAAATCATGAAACTCAGGTAGTCGTCCAAAGCATCAAGCCTTTATTCGTCACAAACAAGCGATCCTCTGTAATAAAAATCAGAAATATTTTAACGATGTTAAATATGTCAGCTTTTATATGCTTAAAAGTAGGTGCAGAAAATGGGTCTACCTGACATGCCAAAACACCAACAACGAAATAACCGACACGACAAAGCCGAAAGTTCAAAAACACGAAACTTCACATGCCCGACAAACCACAATCTCGACAGTCAACAAAACAAATACCTTTCCCAAAAAAGACACACACAACACAAGCACACCAAAAACCTTACAACCTTACACTAAACCTTGCATACACAACTATCTATGCACTAACCTTAACCCAAACCCTAACCCTAAGGTCCCTCACTATCACACACTTACCTTATCTGCACCCTAACCCTAACTCACTTAATTCGCCCCCTAACCCTTAAGTCTGTCACTATCGCACACTTACCTTACCAGCACCCTAACCCTAACTCACTTATTCCGCCCCTAACCCTCAAGTCCGTCACTATCGCACACTTACCTTACCCACACCCTAACTCATTTAACCCGCCTCTAAACCTAAAGTCCATCACTATCGCACACTTACCTGACCCGCACCCTACCCTAACGTCCGTCACTATCACACACTTACCTTACCCACACCCTGACCCTAACATCCGTCCCTATCGCACACTTACCTTAACATGTTGATGTTCTCAGCATCAGGATTCTCAACTGTCGGTCTTCTCCATTGTCGATCTTCCGGTGTCGGTGTTCTCGTTGTCGGCGTTTAGGACTTTCGGCGTTTTCAGGTAGACCCGCAGAAAAGATATGTATTGTTCAATTTTGAAAGCCTATTCAAGGCAAACAATATAAACAGGGCGGTAAAAGTGTATTTTAGAACAAGTAACCATGACACACAGTGCTACTGATTAGATCAAACTAAATCCTAGTTAAGGAAAACACTGCCTATTTGCAACCCACATTTCAAAATTATTGTGACTGAGCTCATCAATGATGTTTTAAGACCACTAGTTTCTCTGTTTTTTATTTTTTTCAAATGTCTGTATGTGTGACAAATAGAATGAAGTAAAACGCGCGCACACACACACACACACACACACACACACACACACACACACACACACACACACACACACACACACACACACAAATGCCCACAGCAAAAATACTGCAGAAATTAAATAGTTTTGAATCTATGTGCTGATGAACTGCCTGTTGCTGTCAGCACTCGATCCCCTGTCTCTAAAACTCTTTCATACTTGTCTCTCTCATGTTTCACACACACACACACACACACACACACACACACACACACACACACACACACACACACACACACACAGAAACATACATACACATGCTTTTTTTGTTTTGTTTTTTACTGTCGGAGCTGCACAGCAACTTAATATGCTGCTGTGAAGTGGCAGACTTGTTTTTCTGCAAGCATTATATACTGGTCTCCCATTCTCTAATTTGTCATAAAATGATTAATGTGGGAGACACCTTATAGAGGTGACATATCACTTAGCCAACACTGCCCTGCTCTAAGTTAATTTCCTCACACATGAATGAGTGACCACAAATTCACTCTTGGGATGGCGCCCATGTCCCTCGTGGACAGATGAAGTCATTATTAACTACCGTAGACCCTTACCTCTATGAACTTCACTCACCTAACCACTGACAATTGGGGCAACTTGGGATGAATATGGCTAGGCTTGTGAGGGCTCTAGGGCCATTAGTCTAGTGACCTGCTATGAACCTATGACTCTATGAATCACCACATTCACACTGCTTCCCTACTGGTCACCACCATGTTTCTGCATCTTGCAAATATGTACATAGCTCAGTGATGGCTATTGACTTCAAATCAAAGGGGGGCTGCAATAGACAGCTGAATGGGTGGGGCCAATTGGGAGGGGTGTGGCCAACTAGAAAGGGGTGGAGCTATGCTCAAAACCATAAAAACTGGGACTTTAATTAAATACACTGCCCTGGGTGCCAAACCATCATTATGAGAGTCCAATCAAGACAAAATGAAGTGAAGAATATTATATTTCAATGCAGTAGCTACATGACAGCTTACCTAATATCTAGATGGAAACAAAAAGTTTGTCAGGCATGAAAAAATAAATTACTTTTTAAATATATTACTGGAATGCCAGTCAAAATCAAGTTTAAAAAAACAAGCAGCACTCAACTCAAACCACTCCTACTTGCACTGTAGTTCTAATTGTAATTTATATTCAGCTTTATAAAAGTACCAAGTAACATGCTGAAAGTAGCAATCTCTGTGATACCCCCACTTGTAAAAATGTTTCTTATCCAGAAAAGACCTGCCTGACAACAACTATCTTAGGTTCATAGGTAGGTACTAGGCTATTGGCCCTAGGGCCTATATAAGCCTAGTCAAAGGTACCCTGGCTTTCACCACCCAATAAAATTATTTTCCTGTGCCACTGTCGAGCAGAGCCACAGAAGTGATCCCCGGGGTGAATTTCCTATCTCCCATCCAATCATCAAGATTTTTCCTTGAAGAGTGCTAACGAGGAGCTTTGTTTGATATACATAGGTAGTTTGTTCCAGAGTATGGGAAGTCTCTGGGACAGGAATCTATCCCTCCAGCATGTTCTTTTTATTGTGGTGACAAGGTTTAGGTCCTTAGAGCGTGTAGCTCGTGGGGATTGGGATTTCTTTAAGTGGAGCATGTCTAAAAGCTCTGTGTTTGACATAACTTTGTGCGTTAGGCAGAGATCACCTCTGAGTAGGCGATATGCGACGAAGTAAAGCTGCAGTTTTTTTAGAAGGTCTGCATAGGGCATCTGTTTGAGGCTGGTAATCCTCTTTGTGAGGTATTTCTGTGGCCTTTCCAGTTATTGTAGATGTCTTGTGAGGTACATACCAAAAGGGGCATTGTACTCTATAATGGGTCTAATGAGTGATGAGTAGAGGGGAACAATGACATATTTTTTCCTAGATGAGAAACCTTTTGTGATGAGGTGTGCCACATAGAAGGATTTCCTGACTACTGTGGCGATGTGATTATCAAAGGAGAGACTACTGTCCACCTGTGTCCCAAGGTCTCTTATCACACTTTCGGTGTTAAGTGGACTACCGCCTATGTGGTAGTTCATGGGTACAGAGTTTTTACCAAAAGGGATGACAATGCACTTTTTGGCATTGAGCTTGAGGCCTTGGCATCTGTCTCAGCGAGGCCCCTTTGTAGGATGTCCACATCTTTTGGAGTTTTGATTATGGCTCCTCGTTTGCAGTCATCTGCAAACTTTGTTAGCCAAAGACATTCTGTGTTGGTTTGTACTTCAGAGAAATAGATACCAAACAGGAGAGGACCCAGGACTGGACCCTGTGGTACTCCACTTGTCACTGGTCTGAAGTTGGATTTGGAGTCTGCTACTTTCACAGTGTGGGTTCTGTCAGTGAGCAAGTTGGCAACCCATCTTGTGACATAGGGATTTATACCTAGTTTAGTGAGTTTATCTATAATTCCAGAGTGGGGAATGGTGTCAAAAGCCTTGGCAATATCTAGATAGGCTGTGTGAACCACCTTACCCTCATCTACGGCTTTGGTGACTGCTTCAAAGAGGTCTATCAGGTTTAGGAGACATGATCAGCCTTTTACAAACCCGAACTGGGTGGGGTCCTGAGTTTGGAGATTACCAATGTCATTGTTTATAAGTTCCATGATGATACATTCCATAGCCTTGCAGACCAGGCTCATTAGGCTAATGGGGCGGTAGTTTCCCTGGTCTGTGTTGGCTCCCCCTTTGTGGAGTGGGATAACTGTCACTGTGCGCCATTCAGTGGGCACATAGCCTGAGGTGAGGCTATGATTGAACATGGTACTTAGGTGGGGTGCCAGTTAGTTCTGTACTTCATGTAGAACACAGCCTGGGATGTTGTCAGGTCCCATGGATGCTGTGTTCTTGGCTTTGGATAGTGTGTTTTTTACCTGTGCAGCCGTGATTACAGGAACTTTGCATTCTTCTGGTATAGAGATGGGCCCTTTAGGGGATGACAGAGGGGGTAAAGTTAACACTGAACCTATCTGCCAGGATGTTGGCAATATCAGTTGGCTCTGTATATTTAGTGCCATTGTGCTGTAACTCAGAGCATAACTGAGTGTTGCCATTGAGATTCTTGACAAAGCTATAGAATGCTTTGTGTTTGTCTTTAGAGTCAGTGGCAATTTTGTTTTCATAACTAGTTTTGGAGGATTTTATGAGGGATCTCAGCTTCTTACTGAGGCTGACCAGGGAGTTTCTCCAATCATGGGATTTTACTCTTTTTTTGCAACAGTTTCTTTCTTCTGTTGTAGAGTTTGTTTATGGCAGGGGACCACCAGATTGGCTTCCTTTTTTTGGAGGATAGAATCTTGGTTCTGTTAGGGATTGCACAATCCATGCACTCGTGTAAGTGCTTATAAAGTGCATTTGTGTAGGATTCAGCAGTCATACATCTATTGTCCGTCAGCATGGGTGTCGTGAAGTTTGCCACTTCTGTATTAAGAAGCGTGAAGTTGGCTTTGGAGAAATTTTTTACTGTGGTTTCCCTAATGGGGGGTGGGGGAGGGATGTGGATGTCTAGGGTGATTAGCTTGTGGTCGGATCTGACCAACGAGGAATTGACCTTTGGTGTGGAGCACCGGTTGCCCCTGTTGGTAATAACCAGGTCTAGGATATTGCTGCACCTGATGGGGGTGTGGATGAGTTGATCCATGGCATTGGAATTTATGAATTCCAGAAAACGTTGAGCACAAGAGTTGGTACATGAGTAGTTTTCTGAGTTAATGGTAGGGTAGTTGAAATCACTCAATATTAGGGTGTTAGGTTGTACCCTAATATTTTCCACTGTATCAAGAAATGAGGAGTGGGAATCCTGGGGCATGGTGGGGGATCTGTAGCAAGCTACAATTTGGATTGCAGTCTTGCCCAGAGTTAGTTGCACTTGGATAATCTCGGATGCATTATGCTGAGCAACTAGCCTGGAGGTGTGGCTATCCTTAAAGAATATGGACACACCTTCGCCTTTAGTGTTTCAGTCCAGGTTAGGTGGCCGAAAGGTGTGGTATGAATTATAGCCTGGTAATGCAGGGGTACTGTCTGGAGCCTTGAACCAGGTCTCTGTCACTGAACAGATGTCGATGTTCTCCATTTTAAGGAGTGCCTTGAGTGAGTGCATTTTGAGGTTTAGACTTCTAGCATTGAGTAGCAATACCCTCAGATTCTTCTTGCCTGTATCTGTTAGGGTGGTAAATTTGTCATTTGAACCTTGCCTAAAAAAGGCACTATAGGGGTGGCTAGAGCCTTAGCCAGTATCTGGAATCCCTATTTCATGGGGAAAACATGATCATAGTAAAAAATGAACAGCAAACAAGAAGTAAGTTCAATATAATTTGCTTAAAGGATTACTGCACAGGTTATGGACCACACATGATAGATTGGCATTTTGTGTAGTTTACAGGTAAAGCCTGCAAAGATGACTGCAAGTCTCTAACAAAGGTAATGAGCTTCTGAAAATACTGTAATCCTGTGCTTTATTACAAAAACTGTCATATGCCTTTCAATACCCAAGGCTTATACATTATCTAGTTATGTAAGTATTCTCTGTTTTGCATGGCAACAACAAAAAGGCTTTCAATGTTGGTAATTCTTTAACAGTATGCTTATTAAAGCTTACTTGCATCTTACAATCTCAGACAAGCTTACCTGATGGTCATTAAAGCATTGCTACTTAAACACAGAGCAACAGGCACTGCAACAACATGCATTTTCTGAATAATAAGAAGCATAAATCAACAGTTTTAATGATTTGCCACTAATTCGCCAGAAAACCATAATTTTCTGAAAAACAGACCAAAAATGTAATGCAAAAATATAAAATAGCCACACAATACAGCTGGGAACCTGTCAAAGAATGGAGACTTTTTTAATATTAGTACTGTTAAGTTGAGCAACTGACAAAATAAGAGAATCTACATGCATTTCTGAAGTAAAAGTAATCTATAACTCTTATCATTACAGTTATTTATTAATTGTAAACCCTCCACATTTTCTTCCAAAATTGCCATTTTGCAGAGGGGTTATTAGGGGGAGAGCAACATTTTGAGCCAAAATTGGGGACAGTTGAGAGGTTTGGATATATCTAATTCTATAAAGCAATTTATTTGCACATGCCTCTTAATCTCTTAATGCAGGAAATCTGGACAAGGCCAAATATATTGGGGAAACAAACAAACAGTACTAAAAATTGCTCTTGTATAAACTTATACAGTTGATAGAATAACAAGTCTTGCTTTAGCATGCATTTTTCTGAAAGGTATGAAGTCTGAAACTCAATGTCTGTCATTATTTTGTGACTTCATTCCTAAATGATTTGCCAGAAAACCACAAATTTTATGATGAAAAAAACAAAAATAAGAATCAAAAATCTATTCATTCTGCGAAAATCTGGAGAGTTGAGAGGTATATTTCAGCCAGGACTGTCTTTGAGCTTGCTGCCCCCCTCCCCTCACAAAATCATGGTCGAATGTCCCATTACTTGGCTATTTCACCCCATTTATCATAAACACTGTAATGTGCATACTGCATTACTTCTACAATGATTTGGATTTTATGTAAAAGTTTTATTTTACATTTTACAGCACAAAGACTAATAACATCTGCTAAACAAAGCAATGCAGTCTCACAATGAAAATAGACTTAGCATTAAAACTTCTCTGCCTTTGAAACTCACATTAATTGAAACAGCATTTAAACCCACATTCAAAGAAAATACATCTGGCCAGTGGCAGATAAAGATTAACTTTGGGCTATTTTCAAATCATAGGCCCCTTGCACGCAAAACATACATGTGTTCTTTGATACACCTTCTTGATTATATTAAATTATTTTCCTTGTATAATACAGTACAGTTGTTAGAGGGTGTTTTAAATTTCTTGTTTTTAACATTTTTCCAGTAAACAATGAAACAAAATGCATGCACCAATAATGACAAAACTGTCCAATTCAGAACATTTCCATCAAAAAAGGATACTCAAACTTCTGCAATCCACCAGTATCAGTAAATATGCACAATCTCTGTAGAAGTAAAAGTCATCTAAATACTTCCACATTAAAGAGATCTGTAACTAATTAAGGGGTTGCTGCTAGCAAACAACTTTATATTTCATTGTTTCATCTACAAATAAAGTGCCTGTTGCCCTTGAGGAATAAATTGCCTATGTTACATTAAAAAAATGATAAACTAGTAATATTGCTGTAGGGAATGGATGGCAAACTGATAGATTCATAGTTACTAGGTATCTCTGCCAAAGAGGACATTCTCATGACTGCAGCATCCACCCCCTTTAAAGTACAATATCAGCAATGCATCTACATATGGTGGGAGTAAAACCCACAGCCTTCTGCATCAAAAGCAAATGCACTACCTGTTGTGCTATTAACAATGCAAGTGGACTGAGCATAAGCAGTGCTAAACTTCTCTTCCCTGAAGCTCTTTGTAAAATCTGCTCGACACTCAACTGTATCTCTCAGCTTTGCAGCACAAGAAATCTGGAAAAAGGCAAAATTTATTGGGGGGGGGGGGACAAAAGCCCCAAAACCAGGGACACATTTAAACATTGCTTGTATAACCTTGGAAAGTTGCTAGAATAAAATGCTGGGTTACCACCATGCATTTCACTGCCAAGTTTTGGACCCAGTACCCTGTTCACTACAGTCAGAGCAACATACCACTATGCAAAATCAGCTGTTTCTTGAAACACAGGAAGACTGAAACGTAAATGGCTATCATTTAGTGAATTCAGTAATCACCATAGCTCTCAACCTCTTAGCAAAAAAAAACCTGGACAAAGCCAATAATGAGGGAATACAGCCCCAAAAATAGGGACAAATTTTAAATATTGATCTTATAAACTTAGAAATTTGCTAGAATAAAAGGTTTTGTGTTACCATGTACTTCCTGAAGAATATGAAGTCTGAAATTCAAATGCCTGTCATTATTTAGTGGATTCAATATCCAGAAAACCACAGATTTTATGAGGAACAGAACAGAACAGAAAAAAAGCTTGAGGCAAAAATCTGAACAGTTTTTACAAGTGGTGGTGGGTAGGGAATTCAGGCTCTTGCAACCTACACCAAATGTAGAGGGTTTGAGCCTGAGTTATTCTCTAGCCACCAGGTATATCCTTGGGTTTGAGCCTTTCCTGTGTTTCTCTGTAGCCACCAGGAATAATTAACTGGGACACACACAGACACACACACACACAGACACACACACACAGACACACACACACAGACACTCACACACACACACACACACACACACACACACACACACACACACACACACACACACACACACACACACACACACACACTTCTACCTAGGTTTGGAGTCCTTCCCAGTTGAAATTCCTGCAGCAGCTTTCTTCAGAGTTGCAGTCCGCTTTCAAGTCTGTCTTTCCCGTGATTGCTTCAAAGTCCCCCCCCAAGTTTGCCAGCCTGCAGATGTTGCAGTCCGCTTCCAAGTCCCATCTGTCTTTCCCACGAGAGCAGGCTCCAGCCTGCAGACATTGCAGTCCGATCCCCTTCCAGTCTATGCGGTTTAACCGCATAGACTTCTGGTCATTTCTGTAAATCTGATACCTTCTTCTAATCCAGACTGGTTAAATGGCAGTCCGGATTCCTGCACACATGCGTGCAGAGTTCTGGGAACGCCAAGCATGCATGTGCGGTGTTCTGGGGCTCACTATTCATTTGTTTTAATTTCTGTTTTTCCTTTTCTTCTATTTTATTTTGTTTTTTTCTTTTTACAGCTGGGGGGGGGGCTGCAGTCCAATAGCACGAGCCACCCCTAACATAGCTTATCTTTCTCCTTGCCAGTGTCATATTACAACTTTTAACTTCCTCACTCCCTCTGTCTCTGGACTCTTTGTCTTTACCATTACTTGTCTTTTGCTTGCTCCTCTAAACATCTGTTATTCCCAAAATTCCCAAATCTAAACCTGCTTTTTTCATACTTCTCTGATTGCAGTTTTCCACTTGTAACTATATAACTCCACATAGTGTAAAGTTTGTAAATAGTGGCCATTTTGTATTATCTTTATGTTCCACTGCTGGTTGTAATTGCTACATATTTTTTGTTGTCACAGCTTTGACTGTAACCTAGGTTGAGCCTGCAGTTCATCATGCTGAACACAGCTTTACCTAGGTAAGAAAAGTTTAAATAAAATAAAATCTAAATAAATAAAACATACATCTTTAAGTTTTTTGCCCTGCATGAAAAAGGGGTTCTAAGTACTGAATACCATCCTCTTAAAGCAAGTAAGATGTGTTAGAAGAGATGTTACTTTTATTGTCTATTATATGCCTTTTTAATTTAATTTGGTCCTATTATAATATTTTGACAGATATGTGCAATCTCTTCAAAATGAATTACCTGCTTGGGGTGGCTTTGCTACTGCCACAAACCAACTGGCTTTCATCTGTTTCTGCATTATCTATTGCCCCTTCATGATGTTGTAGCACCATCCTAGGTAAGGACTGTCATCGATGCATGAATTCTACCCAATTCAGCTTTGTGAAGGGCAGATCCTGCCTGTTAAATCTGGTGGATTTCTTTGAAAATGTGATCAAGGTCACTGATGAGGGCAAATATGTGCACACAGCATACCTCAACCTGGCAAAGGCTTTTGACACAATCCCAAATTCAGGAATTACCAATAAACTTAGCAAGCTGAATGTAAATGCCTTCGTTGTAAGATGGGTTGCCAACTGGCTCACAAACTCCACATCGACCAGCAGACCTGTTACGAGTAGGGTGCCACAAGGGTCAGTGCTGGGCCCCCTGCTGTTTGGTACATACTTCTCAGAAGTTCAGGTCAAAACTAAGGGCTTGTGGCTGGCCAAGTTTGCAGACAACTTCAAATTGGGTGCAATCATTGAGTTCCTAAATGATGTCAGTATACTCCAGGAGGGTGTCATGCAGACCAAAGACTGGTGTATTAGTCATGGTCTGAAACTGAATGCTAACAAATGCATCATCATTCCATTCAGCACACACAATGTCCCTTCACACTATGAAATCAACAGCAATACCCTAAATACCCATGAAGTGGTATGGGACCTGGGATCACATGTTAACTGTGACCTTAACTTCAACCTCCATGTGTCTACTGTAGTAGGGAAATCTTCCTACGTGGCACACATGATTAGTAAAGGCAAAACCTCAAAAGCAAAAAAAGTTATAACCCCCTATACTCAGCACTGATCAGGCCCATAATTGAGTATAATGCCCCAATTGGCATGTACTGTACTAAGCACCTACAGCAATTGGAGAGACCTCAGAGGTTTCTAACAAAGAAGATCAAGGGGCTCCAGCATGTGCCTTACACAGGCCGATTAACATCTCTGTCACTATACTCCATATTGTATAGACTTCTTAGGGGAGATTTATGCCTGGCCTACAGAGCAACGCAAGACCCAAATGTATTGAACTCTCTGCATATCCGTAAATCAAATGGGACTAGGGTTACTCATTCCAGGGACCTAAATATGGCCTGCAACTTAAATGGGACATGCTAGAGGGACAGATTTATCTCTCAGTGACTGCCACGTCTTTGGAGCAGGCTACCAATTCATGTGAAACAGACCAACTCTATGATACTGTTCAAGAGGAACCTGGACGAGTGAATGGGGCACTGTAAATTCTTACTGGGGAGAGAGCTCACATACCTCCTGGACATGGACAGCCATCATTAAATGCAATCTTGGGTGTTGCTTAGCATTTCTACGGTATTACATTGGGATGAAACGGCTAGGTTTAAAATGACCTCCGGGTCAATAGTCTAGTAATCTCCTATGATGCTACAGCTTTTCTTCAAAATATCAAAGTAATCAGAAGCTGTTAAGGTATACAAAGCTGGAACTCTTTGTAGTTCAGACGGCATTTTGTATTTGTATCATTTGCTTATTGGAGCATAGCCCAGACATAACAGAAAAGATAAAGGACAAGAAAATGACTCAAAGTAAGGCTAGTGCAGATAAGGAAATAAATAAACTAAAAGAAAAACTGCACCAAAGCTAACACACATTGCATTTATTGAAAAATAAATAAAAAGGTTAGCGCTTTCGCGACCACACTTGTCGCTTCATCAGACACAGAAATAAAAATCACTACAACTTTATAGTTGCATTACAAAACATAGGGATCTTTCTTTGCAGTCTAAATACTGTAAGTTTTATATGTTAGTTACAAATGTAGGAATTTAATTTTAAAGTTACTAGTTATTGTATTTTTAAAATGTTTTAAAGAAAGATCCCTATGTATTGTAATGCTTGTTAAAGCAGACATGTGATTTACAGGTCAGCTGATCATTTCAGACAGACTATAAAGTTGTAGTGATTTTTATTTGTGTGTCTGATGAAGCGACAAGTGTGGTCGCGAAAGGGCTAACCTTTTTATTTATTTTTCAATAAATGCACTGTATGTTAGCTTTGGTGCAGTTTTTCTTTTAGTTTATTTATAACAGAAAAGATAAATGGCTTAAAAAATAAATGGCAGAACTGCCAACAGATATAGATATATTTATGTATATTTCTTTTGCCTTATGTCACATTAGGTAGCCCATCACAACATTTTACAGGTAAAGAAATAAAGCTTCTGAAGGTACAGATTAAGACATCATCATTCCACCCAGAATGTTCATTCCTAGCCTGTTTTATAGTCAATTGAGTCTATGTAACCCAGAGTGTTTCTCATGGTATTTAAACCCCCCCCCCCAAAAAAAAAAGTACATTATCAATATCATTAATTTTGGATTTCACAGAATCTTTTGTCCCAGTTACACTGTAATAAATTATTGTCTGTGCCAGCTTGTGTGAATTGTATCTGTTTTGTAAAGTTTTTTCTGCTAAAGCACTGTAATAAATGGCGAGCCGAGTTGATCTACTTTAATGATATTAATATTAAAATAACAGAGCAGAAGTACAAGGGAAGCTTATCATGAAGACTGTGCATGATGACAGTTTACTGCTAAAGACATTTGGTAGTAACTGGCCAGCTCCGTGGCACAGAGGTATGAAGGCCTGATGGTAGTGCCTGTAACCTTAGTTCAATCAGTAGGGCAGAAACTGTCAGGTGCCACTTAGATGAAGAGGGACTGCATGGTTGATGGTAGCCATGTGTTTCAGCGGGACACTTATGGAGGGACTGCACTTAGAGTAACTCCTAGCAGTGGCTTTAGGAATGGCCTCCCTTATTTTAGTGATCTAAGGAGAGTGGCGAGCAACAGCAGGCATTGTGAACATGTGTGTGGATGTATGCCTGCAGGGTGTGCATAAGAACCAGTACTGCATGCAGTGCACTCTGTAGCCCAAATTACAATGGCTGGGGACATTAGACACATAAAAAAACTTCATCAACTGTATAACACATGCAACTGGCAGTTGTCTGTTATAGAGTCATGGGACTGGTGAACAAGCTCAAAGTCCACTGGCCATAGGAATGCATGATTCCCAGGATCTCACTTTAGACCTTGTGGGTAATCGAAGACATCATCTAATACCATTTTGAAGGCATGAGTTGATGAACTGAGTTTAATTGAGTGAGGAGAGTATTATTTCATACATGTAGAAGTCTTTAAGGTAAGGTGTCATGTTGCATAGCACAATTGATGTACATTTTTACTGAAGCTGAGAGTCTGTTTGTATTCAGATCACCAGGTAGCCATTCTAAGCAACTGGTTTCAAACAGCAAGATATCCTTCAATGGTCTGAATCTCATGTATAGGTTTCCTCTACGAAAATGATAAGATACAGAGAAGGAAGAGACAGACATACAGAAAGATGGAGAAAGAGACAGAGAGTTACTTTTGTCTTTAGCTGTAAGACAAGCCCTAAAACTATTTGATTCTCTTTGTGAAGACTCTTTGTACCAAATGCCACATGAGTAGGTTATACAGCAGGGTATACTCTTCAGTGCCATATATACAATGTTTATAGTGTTTCAGTATGAGATCCAGGAGGGCATCAAGTTCCACTGTAACCTACAACAAATTCACATTTTTTTTATAACTGGCCCTTACATTCTTACCAACTCAGTTCAGGCATGATAAATACAGTATGGGCAACAGCTACATGCATACAGCTATAAAACTCTCACTCCCAAGAATACTCATACTACCAAATTTAAATTGAAAGTTTCTACTATTAGCAGGAGACTGAGGAAAAGAACAGGGCCACAAGTATCATAACAAGAATAAGGAAAACTACTGAAACAGAAAATGGTGTAATAATATCACATTTTAATTGCGTATGCAATGAAATCCCAGGATTCTAAGTATGGATGAATGAACGAAAGCCAAATATCTTAGCAGTGTCTGCAGTGTAGTTAAAACCACATATTCAAAACGGTGCATTGGAAATTCCAAGATATACAGCCTACAGAAATGACAGTATGAAGAAAGAGGTTTAAGGCATAATGATTATAGTAAATAACTATGTAATGTCTAAACTACATCCTTACCAGTCAATGAAATTCCAGGAATAAAGGCTATTTTACTGACAATTACAGCAGGAAATTCTAAAATATTACATGTGAAGTGTATGTATTTAAAATGAGGAACCACAAGGAAATAATTTCCTGTCACAATAAACTGGTACAAGGACAACTGTACAGAGAACTACTAATACTTGGTGATTTTAATGCACTGTGGAACCATCAAATGTCAGAAAAATCCAAATTTTTAACATACACAGTTGTACTGGATAAGACCACAAACAAAAAAGTAATATCTTTGACTGTACACTTAGAATCCACTCAGCTTCCACCTTCTAGAACCTTAGCTATCCAACTCAGCAACCATGATTCAACCTTCACAAAATGGAAAAAACAACCTTCAGCCCCCATGCCCCAAATCTGCTTTCCACAATGGTTCCTTTAAAATGGTTCCTTTAACTGCTTTCCACAAAAAAAAATCAATTTGCTGATCATAGAATGAATTGAAAGAATTTAATGATTACCAACTTGGCCTGTTTCAAACAAGGAGAAAACATTGACACTACTCTAGGAATATTCATAGGTAAGTACAAGGCTAACCATCCTTGTGGGCCATTTTAAAGGTAGCCAATTTCCCTTGGTGTTAATCAAATACTGCACCTCTTGTATATGAGGTTAACACCTTAACAGGTATGCCTCCCTCAACCCACAATATTACTCAACATCTTGGATGACCAAGCACCAGTCTTCCAAGTTAGGGTAAAAGGAAATACTCTGCCTTGGATAAACATATACATGAATCCATGAAACAAAGAGATAACGTGTAGTTAAACTTGCAAGGAACTACAAAACTCAACAACTTTACCACAATAAAAGGTAAAAGGAAAGAGATGTCAAAGCCAAACATTATAAGCAAAGCAAAAATTCTACAGAAAATTTCATGAAGAGTACCAAACATCAATTTTCCGGACATCCATAACTGAGAAAACAAAAATAATTATAGACAACCCTGGAGATCTGCTAACACCCAGCATGCTGTAAATACATTTGCAGACTACTTCAAATCAATTGTTGGTTATTACAAAAAAATTAAAAAAAACTGTCAGCACCAAGCAATCATACCCAAGCAACTATCTACTCAGCATTCCAATTCCAACCAACAGATACGGTGACTGTCAAAAACACTAAGGAAAGTCAAGAGACATGCTTCTGCTTTCACAGACAGATTACCATCAGGTTACTTAACGAAAATCATCCCATAGATAACCTACCTAATAACGTACTCATAAACAAGGGGTTGCAAAAAGGGCAATTCCCCACAACATGGAAGCATTCAATAATAACACCTTTGTTTAAGAATGGTGAACCACACAAAGTTAAAAACTATAGCTCTGTCTTAATTCTAAACTCTTTATTCAAAATCCCTGAGTGAACCATTCATAATCAACTCACTCATCATATGATAGCCGTCACCATAACAAGTTGGCACAGATTGAGAAGTTCCAACACTCAGGTGGCATTACTAACATTTGTACACAAAACGACCATTAGCTGTGACAATAAAAATCCACCATCTGCCCTGTAGTTAAACAGCAGTAACCCATTTGATGTAGTACGCCACCTATTACTGCTCCAAAGACTCCAGGAATTAGCATGCAACTACACTGTTTTAAGCTATCTCAAGTCAGAAGCCAGCAACAGAAAACAAGCTGTCAGTTGATACAGTGTTGTCTATTCTAATAGCTTTATCACTAACACAAGAGTCCCACACAGACTGATCCCCAATTCCCTTTGCTTCATCATATATACCAACAATACGCACCACCATTCAAATGTAAAAACCCTAATCCAGTATGCTGATGACTGTGCTGTCATCCGTAGCACAGGTAATATCAATAAACTCAAGGATCTCTTAGTACTTCACAAACTTGTGCCAGTTAAAGTCACTTAGTCATAAAGTGAAAAGAAAACAAAGGTAATGTCCTGTAACATCAACAAAATTTACCTTATAAAAGGAGCAAACAATATCTTTCTTTTTAGATTGACTTCTGAGACTGAGATCATACAACACAGGAAATTTTATGAAATGCCTACTGCTTTGAGAAGAACACTAGAAATTCAATAGCAGAACCCCACAAGAAGACTGGAGCCCTATACATGTTAAAGTACTACCAAGAAAGTAGAAAAGAAGATGGCTGAAGCATTACTGTTTTCATAATTATATTATGGAATCCCTGCCACGGGAAAACTTTAACAAAAATGTGACAATTTTACTTGCTGCAATATAGGGTAGCAACATTTACCACAGACAAGCCCTGCTGGTGCTTTGGTGTAGGGAGTAAAAGCCCTTTGTGTGTTCTAGATGACTTATGTTTTACTAGCATCATGGGCATTGGAGGGGCTGTACATGGAAGCATGGAACTGAGTGGCCATTGGTGGCCTGCCCATCTTGGGGTGAAGGGAGGCAGCCTAGGCTTACTGCAATGACAGTAATAAGAGCTTGGCAAGATCCATGCTACTAGATTTATACCGCTTGGTCGGCACATTACAGTTGTGGAGAAGCACAAGTGCACCTCCTAAAGGTGGCAATTGCATGGCTTGTGAGGCTGCTGCAACATGCTGGGGAATAAGGCACACTCCTTAGCAGCAGTATGATGCTGATCCAGCCATCTGAATCTCCGTACTGGCACTGGCAGTGAAGGTTAAGGCAGGTCTGGCAGACCTAGTGAATGAGGACAGAAGGTGGTGGCATCTGATGGCCAGCTGCAGAGAGAAAACTAAACAAAACCAAACAAACAAAAACAAGCCCTACTGCTCAGACCACTGCCTTAGCTTGCAGCACTTACTCTGGCTGTCATGTAAAACAAAATGGATTATGTTCAGTTATCGCTCATTCATAAGCTGCTATACATCAAACTGTGCCTTGCCTTTTCACCCATAAACTGGTATAACCCTTCAAGACAACTGCATTATTCAAAGAACCTTCTACAAGCCGTAAACAAAATCAGTAACAAATACGGTGAAAAGCTTTTACTTCATATCTAACTAAACAAAGAAGCTCATTATCAAATAACCTAAAAGCAATCCAAGATATCATCCTCCTTCAAATAGCAATGTAAAATGTTTGTCTGCATCCCAGTAACACCTACAGACTGCAAGATTGCTTAGTTCTCTTACCTTTCCATTTTCTGCTCACAGCATGACTGCAAGTCTGTATAAAAGTTTGTTGCCGGATGATAAAATAAGCAAAAGTTACAAATCTACCTGGCAAAGAATAAGTTTAAAGTCATCATTCAAATTTTCTTCCAGTTCTGCTTGATGCCATAAGTACTTCATATTATTATCAGTCACCCTACACTTGTATAGTGCTGTGAGATGTATTTCCTCTCCTACACAAATTACATTTGTGAGTTAATCAGACATGACATATTCAATGTACTGCTCATGCAATGGCATGCCGTTACATACTAGTAACAGAACATACTGCATTATGTGAATGGTACTTATAGCTATGCAACTTATTTTAAGGTAATTTTTGCTGCATAATTCTTAGAAAAATGAGCAATATATTCAAACAAACTTGCGGGTTACTTCTATAATATGTTGTTTTAGCCCAAATGAAAATGTACACATAAACACTTACAATATATTGTTTTGTTTCTAAAACTGTAATTAAGTTGTGGAATTTGGAAGGTTTCCCTCTTGGATCCCCTTTGAAAATGGTCTTTGTCCCAGTAGGTCACCTGGTTAGCAAAACATAAAGGTATAAAAATAAATAAGGTCTGATAAGAGCTGTGTGCAAACAGGGTACATTATTCTGTAATAGGTCTGATAATAGCTATGTAAAGGGGGACACACACTTCTCTGACATTGCTGTCAGTTCCATATAGGATCAGACAGAGAACTATGTACATTTTCCAGATGAAAGTGTCTATCTGCATATCAGATGAAAGATCATCATTTACAAAGTTTTCAAAGAATTTTATCAACTTTTAAATATTGCCCATCAATAGAGCTAGTGGGCTTTTTTGATAACTACCAGAATGCTGCTTTTTTGACACAGAACACAAGGTAATTTCTAATGTACATTTTGTGTGTAATGTTAAGTCAGACGGCACAGTGGTGCAGCAGTTAACATTGTCTCCTCATAGCAATTAGTTCTCTGGTTTGATTCTCAGCTGGGGTGCCTTCTGTGCAGAGTCTGCATGTCCTCCCTGCATTCATGTGGGTTTCCTCCTGGTACTCCGGTTTTCTCCCACATTCCAAAGACATGCGTCTGGAGTGGTTCTCCCTGGGCCTCCACTAAAAGTATGCTCTGTCCTAGCTGGACTTTCCCAGTCAACAAATGCTAAGTAACATAAGTCATTTTTGAAGGGAGGTGATAGAATCATTAAGGACAATTGTCCCAAATATGCAGTCACCTGTATATTTGGTAATTCAGACACTAGATCAATTTTGGCAAATGAGAAAAACGTTCCAAAAGGAGTGGCCCCAGGACACTGCCTACACAATTATATGTGGTTACTGATAAGGTACCCCTTCTCTTGTAAGAGATATTCTCCACAGAGTGATGTGGTATGGTGTACCAGGGATGAAGACACAATGGATTGATAGAGGCCAGAAGAGGCTATTGATAGTCCTCAAAGATTTACTGAGTAGTAGGAAATGTAAAGAAATTGTTGATAATTTACGATGATAATTAGTTCCAATTTGTCAGACAGTGTCGCAGAAAGTATTTAAAGAAGAATTCTTTAAGAGAGGAATGTGCATATACCGAGTAACTGCAGCAAAAACTAGAATGTCAAAAGGGCGATGCTATATTCTAATAAGTTATAATAGTTGTTTTAAGTAACTGTGCATAAATAAATAAATATGCTCATAGTAAATCAATACCTTGTCCAGAGTGACAGCAGAATATGTTAAGAAATTAAATTCAACATCTCATTTTCTGTACATGTTTTTCACTTAGATCTTGGTCACAGGGTACCTGAGCTTCTCCCAGCAAGACAGGGATAAGCACAAATTATGAGCCATAGACACATAAACGCATATTTACATTTGTGAAAGAAAATTTGGCACTGCCAAATAACCTTGCAGTGCTAGTGTATGATTGTTTCTTTATGACCCATTTCTCATTTATATTAGCAATAGTCAACTGCATATAGCAGTGACCAATAAAAATGAGAGGATAAAATATCCAAACATATCAAAAAAAGTGCTTCCTTCCAAACAATTAGAAAATAAAATAAATCACAACATTTTTTGCAGGGGAGACTAACCCCCAATACCGTCCACATGGGGAGCTGCACCCCCATACTGACACAGTTCCTATAAATAAAATCTGAAGTCACACAACAGTGGGGAAAGAGCATATTCCCATACCATGCTGTACCACAATCTCCCTCACATTTATGTATGCTACCAGCTCAAACACAAAAGTCAAACAGCGGGGAAATAATTTAACACTTCTGTTTCACAGTAAAACTGTTGGGAAAATATTTGTGCCATAAGATAAACTGTAATGTCCGGCATTATGTCCTACGTCCACTCCTAAAAACATAGGCGGAAAACCATAGCTGTAATAAAACTCTTGTCAGAGGCCCCTGTGTGACTGGAAAATGGCTTATACATCTTTAACTGTGTCTTGTGTCTGTTCATAGGTGTATACTAGGCCCCACTGGGGCCTTTATAAGTCTAGTCAAGCATCCCAATTGTATCTGGCAAGTTTATGTGTGTTAGAGGTTATTTTAAGGGGTATAGGTTAATAGGTGTACACTGTAAAATTCTCACAGAAATCTAGTTATGAAATTGATTGTATTAGTGAGAAAATGAATGGGTATCACTTCTTTATAAAAGGTTACAGCCTGAAAGGGAAAGACAGAAAGTTGGATCCTTAGTGGGTAGGGGTATTGTGGAGTTGAGCAGGGACACTGCCCAAAGATTCATGGTTCCTTAAACTGTATGGTCAAGTTGGGGCCTAATGCTGATGTGGAGTAAAATGGAAATTCAGGCAAAGATTGTTGTTTGTGGATTTGGAAAGATTGATCCAAAGCCTGGAGCTGTGACCTTTATTTTTGCAGCTGGTTGCACTAAATCAGTGAGACTGAACCTACTTGGTGAAGTTATATCTAAGGACCATGAACATTTAATTTATGGTATTGAATACATTATAAATATTTCTGAAGGGATACATTTCAAGTGATTGACTGCATTGTTATGATTGATGTAAAAGGAGAGAAACAAGTTTTGCCAAACCTTGTAGGTAGTGTTTTTTTTTTTTTGCAGGTGGAGCAAGCCCCCTTGCACCCCCCATGAGAGGGGGCACCCCTCCACTCCCTGAACATATATACCTACTTTGAAGATGCACAATAGTGGAGAAAAATAAAGACTCCAGTCTTAGCGGAACTTGTTTCATTGCTTTTCCATTGATCATACACCACTCACTGAAAGTGCTATTAACAGAATGACAGGAACCCTTCTGAACAGTACATGAGAAAAGACAAGCAGACTGTTTTTGTTTCATCTACCAAATAAACATTTTTGCTTATATATGCCCCTAGTATGTTTCCGTGGCTTCACAATATATATTACAAATCACTGACTAACACATAACCTTGTATAAGCTAAAAAAGGAAAACTCATCTTAAATTTTGATAGGCATGACTAATTAAATTAACAGAAAAAAAAGATTTAAAATAAGATGATAAAAAAGAGAAAAAAATGCCATGTGTATAAATAAATAAAAAACTCACCGACTGTCAATCCAAAGAATAAGAATTATTTATGAAGTTTTTGTCTAAGATGTGTACCTTTTAAATAAACTACAGTTTACATCAAATGTGTTTTTCATTTTTAACAACCAGTATTCAAGTATCAGTGAATAAGTACATGCAGTCTTGGACTGGAAAGTGAGGTACAGAATCACAAATTCAAATGTAGTTATATCAGAATTTTATGGTTGCTGTTGCTGTTTTCTTCTGCTGGTATATAGTTAGGGTGGGTGTGGGGGCACAGCCCCTCACATTGGGGGGTGTGGAGGTCATAACTCCCCATTTAGTTTGGGTTTATAGTGTTTTCTGGAAAGAGTTAGTAATTGGTGCTGTAAGTATGCATGTCTGTGGTTTCAAATGTATTGTTTTGAAGCTTTTGGCGGAATGTAATATAAAACCAAACTAGGTGGGGGGGGCTGTGCCCCCTCCCAACTATATATACTAACTCCAGGATCACACTACAGTGGGGAAAAGGGCATATACCTTTTACTTGCCTTACAGTACTCTACACAGTGCCAGTACTTCATTTCAGTGAAACGAGATTCGGTGAAATGAGTTTTCAGTAATTTGAGCTATTTGGTCAGGGTGAATTCAAATTCAGTGAAATAAGCTTTCAATGAAACAAAGTAGACCTGTGTGTGTGTGTGTGTGTGAGAGAGAGAGAGAGAGAGAGAGAGAGAGACACTATTTGGAAACACCCACATATATATATATATATATATATATATATATATATATATATATATATATATATATATATGTATACACACACAAACACACACACACACACACAATATGTATATGTTCTGTACATTTGATCACAGACGTTTTTTGTTGAGTCAGAAATCATGAGCGTTTTTAATCAAATCTTGTTTCAATGAACATTGTGGTTATATCTTGCAAGTTTTTTAGGATGATATCATTGAAAAGGGATGTTAGTTGATACAGTTTATCAATATTTTATCAATGAATTGTGTCGCAACCAGAAATGCTTTAGACAAATAATAAATGTATGTATGGTTTACTATCATTTTGTCGATCGCAGTTCGTTTGATTGACAAAATTTCTAATCTGGCTATCACTGAATCAAAAACTCAAAAAAAATGTCAGAACTGATAACAGCGAATGCAATACAGCATTTGCTGTTGTCAGTTCCGACATTTCATTGTAGACTGCACTATAGTGGGGATCGGGAAATGTACCCTTTCCCTCACTATAGTGCGATCCCGGAGTTAGTATATTTAAGTAGCAGGGGTTGCAGCCCCCCACATGGGCTTGCCCCCCTGTAAACATGTTATTTACTGTGCAACACACAGTAATAGTGTCCCTGAAAGTGTGGTGACTGTTAGAAAATGTCAAAGTCGACATTTACAGTCACCACACTTCGAGTTTATTTTTGTTCATTATTTTCAGTTTCGAGGTTTTGCTTCGACATAACCTCGATTCGCTGTTGTGCGATCCAGTTAAATGATATTAAACCGTATGTATATGTGAATGTAAGCATGCATATGTGAACTATGTCCCTAGTCAGGCTACAGTATTGTGGTATATTTTCTATACTGTTAGGTAGTATAAACTTGGAGTTAGTATGTTTAAGTAGCAGAGTATGGAGCAGAAAGATTAGAAAGTGAAGTGCTTTAAGTTTTTGAGTGCTAAGTGTTTATATTCACTGCATTTCATTGATATGAGATTTAATTTTTTTGGGTTGTGGTCCTGCCATTTACAAGTTTTGTACTTCTGATAAGGAGCAACATGTATTGTGAATGTATGCATGTGCGTGCGTGTGTGTATGTTTGTGTGTGCGTGTGCATGCATGTGTGTGTGTGTGTGTATGAGAGTGAGAGAGACTGTTTGGAAACAAGTTGTGTAACCCTTCATGATAATGGTGTCAAAATGATGTTTAAACAGAAATTTCTGGTTAACAATAATGTCCAACTATCCCCAGTTTTAATATGCTTGCCAGACATGCTTATGGATACTAAACCTACATTGTGATATGTCATATTTTGTTACTATGAAAAACAAATTGTAATTTATTGTTTATTTATTCTCCAATACAAACTGGCTTTGTAGAGATCAGTTGAATGCAATGAAAATGGAATTCTTATCTTGCACCAGATGTAGCTGCCTTATGATAGGGTGCATTGGAAAACTTGTCTGTGTAGCGCAAACAAAGCAGGCCCCAGTACCAATCTCAGTAGAACTCGATTTGAGGCAGTTTTACTGGAAAACCTGTCCATAAAAGCTAAGAATGACAGTGTGCTTACTTATTCACTTAGCAATCTAGTGGATAGTATATGGACCTGCGTTTAACTCTGACAAAGTTAATCTAATGTAGAGTGCAGTGGTCAGCATTGCTGCCTCCCACAGCTTGGTTGTCAGTTTCAGTTCTTAACTGTGGTACCTTCTGTGCAGTCTCCGAGCTAGTGACATTTGAAGGGTGTGTGTGTGTGTGTGTGTGTGTGTGTATACTCATCCTGTGATATACTGGCATCCTTTCCAGGATTACTTTCTCTGGCTTGTACTTACTAACAGCTGAAATATTTTCCGGTTTCCTAGTGATCCTGAATTGGATAAAGCAGGTATTAAAGAATTAATGAATAAAACAATCCATTCATATGGTAAAGAAAAATGCCAAAGTTCTGTCTAAGTAGGGATCATCTGCTGGGACATCACGGCTCAGAGTTGATGCAACATTTAAAAAAATTGACCAGTTTATTGACTTGAGTATCCTTTCTTAAATCCATATTAAGGCATATCAAACCAGTATAGCTTCATTTATTCTTAAGTATGACACTTTCCATAGTTTTTGAACGGAATGATTATAATTGTCATAAACATTTTCAGCACCTCTTTTTTAAACTGTAATAATAATGACCTCCTTCTTTCAGATTTTTGTGAAACAGTGTAGTAAAATAAAAAGAAATATTGCAATAATTAAAGTTATGAAGTAATGTAGAGGGAGAATCATGCAGAAAATGCTTAAATGTTTTCTTTAGCATCATTAGCATGTGGAAAGTAAGTAGATTGATAGATTGCTTGACTGATTTACTGAGTTTAGTAGACGTTTAGTTATACATTTATATAATTCTACATTAGTGAATTTACATGTAAAGGTTTAAGCTGTTTCATGAGTAGAAGAAATGAGCTGATTTTGATGTTGAAGGACCCTCTAGATTTTCTGTTAGTTTTTAGTCTTGATATTCATGGGGTTTCAGGTGCAGAACTTGTCATGGAAAGGGCAGACAATAACACCTAAAAGAAAAGTGGATCAAGTGTCTGCTTGACTGTGCCTTCCAAAACTGGACGTTTAAAGTGGAACAACATACTCCAGTTGGTACATTGGTCACAGACAGAGAGATGCACTTCCAGAGAGACAGAGAGATGCATTTCCAGAGAGACAGAGACCAACATCGACTTGTTGGCTGGACAGACGTACTTAATCTGTATAAGATCATGTGATTATCAGACTCAGAATGACTCAAAATAATGTGGGAATTGTGATGAGGGAGAGGCTTCAAAAGACAATGAGGGACTTCAGCAGGATTATTGACATACTCATGGAAATCAGACTCATGTCAGTAAAGGGTACTCTTCACAATCTCAGCCTGTTTCCCACAGCAGGGTTGTGATACTGAGGTAAAGAGTACAATCAGGCAGCAGTTGCAGGCCCTTCTAGATAAACCAAGACAGTATGAGCTGATGTTGATAATGGGGGCTTGAATGCATATATTGGACCAACAGAAAAATATATGGGGACTGCCTGCATCCACATAGGTGAGGGAACAGGAATAAAGGAGAAACCATTCTAGATTTCCATCTGACAAATGGCTAGTTGGTGGCCAACACATGGTACAATAAGTGAGAAAGTGAAAAGGTCAGAAGGTCATATACAAGAGTGGCCAACATGCAACTCAGGCGACTTCCTCCTAGTAAGGACAGGACACTGGGTTAAAGTCTGTGATCACAAATTTATCCACAGTGAAACATTCTGCCCAAAGAATAAGCTACTTGTTACCACAGTCAGTTGCATGTGGTTGTCAGAGAAGGTTCTAAGATCAACAGAGATGAGGATGAAGACCTGAAAGTTGACTGAAGAAAAAGCATAAGAGTTCAAGAAAATGCTCAAGTTTTTAGCACCGCAGGAAAAAGAGGAAATAGGTGAAGATGAAGAAGAATTGCAGCACTTCAAAACAGTATGTGTGAGGACTACAGAAGTGATAAATGACCGATCGAGGTATGGAAAGATGGTGGTAGAATGTCCAAGAAATCATCAAAAGAAAGAAGGAATGCAGGAAAAAATGGGATGTAGAAAAGATGAACTGGGCTAAGAAAGAATACTGGTTGGCTAACAAAGAGACTAAGAGAACAGTTGCATTGCAAAGCAAAGCTAGAAAGATAAAAGAAGATGGTCAGAAGTCTTTCATAATGGGTGTCAGCAACAACCTGCTCACCAGTCTGCAGGACATCGCAGGCAATGACATGAGGACTTGCAACAGCTTCTGAATGAAGAAAAACACACAGAAGCTGTGCTGCCTCAGACAGAGTCTACAGTGAAATAAAAGGAGTAACCCACATAGAAGAAAGAAGAACAGTACAAAGGAAAATGAAGATGGGGAAAGCAGAAGCTCATATGAAGTCAGTGCAGATATGATCAAGATTTTGGGTAAGGCAAGTGAGAAATGACTCTTGAGGGTACCCATAGCAATGTGGAGAGAAAGGCTTATCCCAGATGACTGGAGAATAAGCATATTACTGACAGTGTACACAAACAAAGAGGACATTCACAGCTGTGGGCCGTACACCGGTATCAAACTCCTGTCATACTGCTTGAAAGGTCAAGGGGGGGTGACTGATAAATGAATATGCAGAGTTGTAGAAAAGAAGGTGGGAGATGAGTAGTTTGGATTCAGATCAAGAAACAGCACAACCAATCTAGTATTTGCAGAGAGGCAGGTAGGTAAAAAAGGCTAGAGATGAGGAAACAGTTCAATTGGGAAGTTGTCATGGCAGCAAATGGGGAAATCAGAAGAAGTTAAAACTTGAGATAGAAAAGGAGATATTGAAACAGGTTAACTGTATATTTCAAGTATATGGGAGGGGTGGTTGAGGAGAACGGAAGTCTGAATGAGGAGGTCAAAGCCAGAATCAGTGCAGCTGCAGCTGGCTGTCACAGTGTCAGAGGTGGTCTGTGATAGTAGAATGGCAAAGAAGCTGAAAAGTAAGGTGTACAAAACAGTGGTGTGACCAGTACTACTGTATGGTACAGAAACCAGGGCAGTAAAGGTAGAGCTGCTGATGGAGATGAAGTGTCTGAGATGGGGTGTAGGATACACACTGTGGGAGAGATGAAGAAATGAGGACATCAGAGAAGAAGCTGAAATAGCTCCAGTTGCATAGTAGGTCAAAGACAACAAATTACAGTAGTTTAAGCACATGTATGGGAAATCAGAAGACTACCTTGTGAAGAATATTTGGAATAGATAGGAAGAAAGCAAGAGGAAATGAGGGCATTCAGCAAAGAAATGGATGGATTATGTTTGAGAAGATCTGCGACTGTTAGTGCATTACTGTCAAAGGAGATAGGAAAGTGGCACTAAACTGAGAGAGAGAGAGAGAGATGGCAACAGTTAATGTGACACCCACCACCATCTAGGAAATAAGAAAAAAGGGGGTTGTTCTTGATGATGATGATGATGAAGATAATATCATATAATTTGGTGGGGAAATTCCAGAGAAACCATGGCATCACTACTTTGTTTACATTGCATAGGATAATGGAAGGAAAGGATCTAAGAGTCATATTCAGCTATAAACTGAGTTTTGCTGTGGAATGCTGAAACACTGAAGGTAGGTAAAACATTGTTATAGGATGCTGTGATCAGCCTTTCATTTTACAGAACATTGGTAATGGATGCATTCTGAATTGTATTCTAACTGTGGCTGTTTGCAGATTGGAAGGAAAGTAAGGTTTTTAGAAAGCTTGCTGTAAAGTCTTAATGAAATGGTAAAAGAAAATGCTGAGGCTGGGATATGGGTCTCAGAAAGCTGTGCATGTTTGCACTAAAAAAAAAAAAAGGAGGGTCATGCTTTGTGTGCACTACATTTCTCAGTTAGAACACTTTGTCTCAGTTTTGACTAAGAGTGTTAGGTCTCCCAAATACGGATGAAAGGGATCAAGTCATTTGCCAACTCTCCTCCCGAAGAGGGAGAGGTTGTGGGTTTTTTCTGCACTATCCCCTGTAAAAGGCAGAGGATCAGCAGTCATTGAAGCAAAGAATCACATCTGACTGGATGCCATCCAGGCATGAGTTCATGCAGAGAAGCACTGGCATTTACCATGGCATGTGGAGGCACCAGTGTTCATCGTGACATGCAGAAGAACCAGTGTTCACTATGACATATGAAGCACCAGTGCTGAACATTAACAGGCACTCTGCACAACAAGCCAAGACAATTAGTTATATATTAAGACTGAAAGCCATGACTCCTACATATATGACATCTAATCTCCTCAGCTATCAAGATCTCACCAACCCAATAGGCATTTATCATGGGCAATAGATCTTGGAGTGCTGAGACCAAGTGCTTGCTTCAGAAAAAAATACCATTAGTCACAAGATGGGGTAGGGTGGTATTTGTGGCTAGGAGTATACAAAATATGTGAAATAGTGGAACACTTTTCAGAAAACTGAGACTTAATTAGTCGATGCAGCTTGTGGGTTTCTAGAAACCCTTTTTTGGCCTTGTACTTCCCAGGGTTCAATTTATGACCTATAAATGAGGTTAGACAAATGCCGAGTTACAGGACAGGCAACAGTGCTATTCAAAACTGCACTCTAAAATTTTGGTCGGACATTTAACTGTTTGCAAATTGCACTGATGTTACAGTAGTTTGTCTTAACCCATCCTGCTCTTGCTTGTTACTTGAGTGACTCTGCCCCACAGACCCCCTCATTTTACCTAATAGGTGGTGAGTCCACATGGTTGATCCATGCAGATTTTTTTTTTGGGCTGAGTCTAGAAGGATTGTGCGTGTCACTCAATCACCGAGTGCTTACCAGCAAAGGTCACCACCCCTCCAAGCCTGTCTCCATTATCCCTGTTCAAGGAAAGGTACTTGGGCTCTTTAAGTGAAATATTATGGTGCCATTATAGCCCTACTCTCAGACTAATTTGCCAAGGTGATCTGAATAGAAACAGAAAGGTCCAGAATCACAGAGACACATTGATTTTTCCATCATGGTAAGGTCATGATACCAGAAGGAAATCTTCCTTCCTATTGATGTTAACCCATTCCTCATAAATTATTTGTTACAAAACTATATAAATTACAGTCACTAAAATGTACTAGACATTATAAATGAATGTATATTGTTCGTCAAAATATGTATTAACACAAATGTTCTCATTCTTTCATAGTTTTAGGGAGCAGTATTATTCAATGTGGATCTTCCTTTTTTTGGACTTTGTCCCTGATTCTTGAGGTGATAGAATGAGAGCTGGATAAACCCACAGAAAAAACCCTAGTGAAAAGACCATGAGTTTAAAAACAGATAAAGAAATTAAAAATACATTGGGGGACAATTAAAACATTTCTGGTTACTTAGAATGTAATATTAAATACCGGCCATCTTAGACAGACATGTTCACTAGCAGGTAGGGAGGTGTACAAGATGGAAGCAGCTACTCATCCGGTTTATCAACAGTCTCTAGGATTCTACAGAGCTACAGAACAAAATGAATCAAACTTCTTCAACACTATTCTAATCATGTTGATATTATTCATCCATGGTTAGTATAACTAGGTGAATGAGCTACGCCATGCGGGCCAGGGTTTGGAGTAATTTTAATAAACATTCTTCCAATTTTATAGCTGTGCTCTCTTTATTTGACTGAAGTTCAGGTATGCGAGGATAGCCAATTAATACAAGTAAAAGTAGTCTTTTACATTCCTGAATGGTATTTTTAGGAATATTTTGTGTAGGCTGCCTTAAGTGATGTTATTTAATATGCTAGTTGTAATAGTTGTAGCTAATGCTATAATGAGCTGGTGCTTTCTGTTGCTGGAAGTGTCATCAGGTTGCTGTTGCTCATACTGAGCTCTCTACATTTTGTTATACCCACAATAAAAGATACAAGTATTAGTGTGTGTAATAGGAAATAAATAGCAGTGTTACTGCCAAACAAAAATGGAAGCTTTGCATTTTAAAACCAAAATGTTGGCCCATTTTTAGCCATGTACACTGTGGGTTGAACTACCTCTGTTTTTTTTTTTTTCATAATAACACATACTGCAGCACACAGCTTTTCTTTCATGTTACCCATAATGCACTGCGT
Organism: Protopterus annectens; assembly: GCF_019279795.1. Lineage (NCBI taxonomy): Eukaryota > Metazoa > Chordata > Ceratodontiformes > Protopteridae > Protopterus > Protopterus annectens. Next base: position 1,099,473,917 of record NC_056743.1, read on the forward strand.
TCAAAGGAAGTGACTAAATTGACAGCATACTTGATGGCATAAAACTTAATAATGAATGTTACAGTTCATTGTGTCTATAGGCGTACTAGTAATTAACCAAGCACTTACTTTCCAACCTCTTAATTTTCCACCTTACTACAGTACTCAGTATCCTCCTGACAGATTGTTTTGTTGTTCAAGTTATAATTCCCTGTAAACCATTTATCATTATTCCCTTTTCTCTATCTCTTCCTTGTTATACTTTTCTCATTTTGTAAATATGCACATCAATGTACAGTCTTATTAATTTGTTAAATATCTCGTCGCAAGTATCAAAGACTTTTAATGACATTGTGTTATAAATCTATGATTCTGATCTAATTTTGTCTGTATTCCCCTGGGCTGAGATTGAAATAGGTCTATTGTAATCAGTGTTTTTCTGCTGTTAAATTCAAATAAGTAAATAAACGTACAATGACTTTTGTTTCAACACATTGGCTGATACTTTACAGATGTTTGCAATGATTAAGTACAGGCTTGGTCTATTTCACAGTGTAAAAGGATTTCACTGGCATTGAGCTACACAGTTATTTTAGCATGGTTTTCCTTAATTCCAGTCCACATGTGTCTTATATAAATAACTCATGGGGTACACCAGACCTTGCATTAGAATTTTCAGGAGTCAGCATAGCGACAAAATTAAATGTGCCAGGAAGAGAATCCATTTTACCAGGGCAAACCTTACTTTTTATGGAATGAGAATAGATTTTTTTTATGAATATATATATATATATATATATATATATTTTTTTTTTTTTTTTTTTGCTGTATGTGTATGTTTTCCCTGTTCACTGTCTCTGGCTGCGTTCCCCACTTAAAGTGTTAATCCTTTGCTCATTTTTTCACACAGAGAGTGAATGCAGCTTCACATAGATGGTCATCAAAGGTTAAGACTGAACCCTTGAGCAGGGAGCTGTAAAAGAAAGATATGACCACCTCTGAAGCATGGACCAAAGAGCTATAAAGGAAAATTACTTTTAGTCAGCTTGCTGCCCAAAGAGTTTTTGAACTTGTTTTAATGACAGATTCTGATTCAAGTGTCACTTCAAAAAAAATTCTTAGCAAAACTATGTATGAGTGACCATATACAAAACAAGGCTCTTTCCTTCTTTGACTGTAGTAACATCAGGCAAATACCTTCAGTTGCTTTCATGAAATCTGTATCATTACTGACATCCAGAGAAATAAAACCTGTGAAAGTACATGTATACTATCCTTTGTGTGTGGTAACATACACGAGTTCACTAAGATGTTCTGAAACATATATAAATTTATGAGCTCAAAATGTGAAGAAGAATTTGTTACTTTTTTTTGTCGGGGGGGGGGGGGCACAGATTTTGGCTTTATGAGTTCTGACATTTTGCTATTTATCTGCATTTCAGGACAGGTGACCATAGTATGAAAATAACTGGTGTGGTAATACTGAAGTAATAAATAGTACACACAAAAATACTATACACTACCTTCTGTGAATTAGTAAACTTGTCATTTCTCAGAGAGGAGATCATTGTCCCAGTTTTGAGCCATATTCCATGACCATATGCTCAAACGTACAGTGCTGAGGAAAATACCAAGTGTATTCTGAAAAATTTGGTGTTTCTGTTGAGAAGATAACTTCATGTTTCTAGGCAGTCTGTTGTGCATATAACAATGATTTATTACTTAAAAATTTAAATAATTTCTTTGAATATCTAATGGGTTTGCCTTAATGAAAACTGTACTTCAGTGCTAGATACTGCTGTTTCTGTGTAATCATTAGAATGACTGATGCCGCGAGTTTGGTTCAGTAGTTTATTGTTCTGTGTCTAACCTTCTGAAATTGACTCAATAGTCTATTGCTTCTGTCTGAGCTTCTCTAACTAGTTCACTGTCTCTCTGATTTGTGTAGAACCATTAAGGTAAAATTTTGTTGAGAGCAGGAAGTGAGAGACAGAAATTATCAATTATTTTTTATTCTGTCTTGTGTGGTGTGTTTGTGTGTGTGTGTATACGTAATATCCATGTATACACACACACAAGCATATGTATGTATATAATGAATCAGAGAATTCTAATATTTTAGCATATGACAAAATAATTCAAGAAAATGAATTCTGCATGCCTGGGAAATGCACATTTCTGATCTGCATTGCAAAGAGCCTGGGTGTTTGAAACAATCTGACAGTGTCACTACATACAAAAAAGAATCTGCTTGTAATCCAGCTTTCTGTGGGCTAAGGAAGTCTTGGTCGATAGCATTGATCAGTAGCCTCTAAGAAGGGACCCGCCTCTCATAAGTGGATGGACACCTTGCAATTCGTCTTTCTGCTGACCCCTATGCTCAGTGTTTAATCTTCGCCTCGTTAGGGCTGTCGGAGCAGACGGTTACTGGCAGGCTGTCATTAAGAGCTGTTTGTGGAAACTGGCCATCTATCTCACACTGACAGCATCAGGTGAAGCCAACAGGACCTCCAGTTGACATAATTGGGGTCATCGAGAGGATACAGAGACCTCCACATTTTGGAGTTCACCCTCTTATATACACTGCTAGCATAAATAAGTGTACATAGACCTCATAGAGCATAGCATTCATTGTAGCTCACTAGTTTGAAATTACCTGCCCAAAAAGATATAACACAGTTGTACTGGCAAACCCAAACCATGGTATTTTGATAATAAAGGGTACATATATGCACTGTGTAAAATATAGTTTAAAGTCCTCTGAAGTTATTTACTAAATGTGACCTTGTGCAGTCATATTACAAGAAGATTCTGCAAACACCTTAATTTATTTTTTTTTAGACATCTGACAGGGGAAACAAGTTAATTAGTAACTGCACTTATTATTCTCAGAGCAGCAAAGTGTTTATATGTTGTTGTTTCTAGGCCAGTACACAGTACTACTAGTACATTCTCACTACTGATAGTACAATGCAGCTTATGGAGATTGTTGCTCTGTTCTGTGCTATGGCGTATATTGCCTTCCTTTGATATTAAGGGAATGCCCTTCATTCTGAGCCCAGTTTTCCCTTTTCAGTAAAATTATCACTAGTTTGCATTAGTACAGCTTTTTCCTGCTTTCCATTGTCTGTGTCTTTGTTTACCTGCGCAAAGAAACAAGAAGAGGTGTGCAGGATCTCACCCCATAAGCATAATGTGTAGATGTGCAAGCTGAATGCACCACTGGCCTGTCACATGATACACACACACACACACACACACACACACACACACACACACACACACTGCACTTACACCTATGGGCAATTTAGCAAACAGCCAATTAACCTAAAGCACATCTTAGAGACCTGGGATGAAACCAGAGCACCTGTCAGAAATGCAGACAGGCACAGGGAGGGCATGCAGACACTGCATAGAAGCATCACAGCAGAGACCCAGGATGGAGAATTCAGTGCTGTTAGGCAGCAATACTAACTGTGACAGCTTTACTGCCCACCTTGAAAGTACAAGAAAACTTGAGTGACTTGCATAATTCCCCTGATAATTATGTTGAGCTGCAGGGAATTAAAGTCTGCCGGTGTGTTGGATTAAAGAAAAACAGGTTTTTACTGTAATCTCTGTCATACATTTGAATTTACTATCAAAAGTGTATTCTTTCTCACATACATATATATTTTTAGGCATTCTAATAACAGTTATCACACTTCCAAGAGTGATGACCCTTCCCCTCTAAGTGCCAGTGCAAAATAGCTGCCTCAGTATTCACCCAAGTTTTACTAAGCTTCTTATCACTGTACACCTCTGACATAGGGTAAAGTAAAAAGATTCAACTGAAGATAAGATGTGATCTCATTTGGATTACCGTGGTTAAGCATTATATAAAATAGTATCACAGTAATATTTAAGCAGTTATTTCATTCTGCCTTTGCTACCTGCATTTCTTTTGAGGTGATCTCGAAGCCTCACTGGTCACTCAGAATTTCTGTGTTATATCTTTTTTTTGTGAGATTTGACTGCCTTTCATGCACATCTTTATTTAGGATTGTTGTGCAGGTTGATGTGCTTTTTTGTGAGATTTTACTGTCTTCCATGCATGATATATTAATTAAGGATTGCTGTGCAGATTGATGTGTTTTTTTGTGAGATTTTACTGTCTTCCATGCATGATATATTAATTAAGGATTGCTATGCAGATTGATGTGCACAAAAATATGAAAAAAAAAAAACTGAAGCATTTTTGTGCTATGTGATGTCAGTCACTCAGTGTTTGTTACACTTGTATTTGACCTGAAAATGAGGAGTTTGGGTATGGGCTCTGTCCTCACATTGGACTGTTGGGTTAAAATTCTACTATAACCATTATAGTGTTGTTTATAGGGATGTTCCAATCCCAAAATGCCAGTATTTAAATTAGATGTTAAACAAAGGTCCTGTCTGTGGGTTTGGATGGGTAAATATAAAAGGCCTCTTGATGTATGTTCACAAAAGTTATGGATTTTTTTGTACTGTATGGATACAAACCCAAAATATCATACATAAAATGGGATACAAAATAGGTTTTATACAGTAACCAGTATCTAATCACTTAATTCCCTGTGGAAATTCATTTATAGCTATCATGATTATGTTTTCTATAATATGCCGACATAATTTTTGATTATACTAAGTTAGCACCGTGTGTATTTCTGTCCGGGCATGATTTAAATAAAAGTATCACTCTTTTGTAGAGAAACATAATAGCAAAAAATAATATTCGTAAAGTTAATATAGATAGCAAATATTTTTATTATACATCTTATGATCAGTTTTATCATATGGTATATGAACTGGTAAAAAATGTCATTCACTGTTGAAGTAGGTCCAAAAACCTTTCAAATGTGGTCAAGTAGAAATACGAGTCCTTAAATTTCTTCATAATTAATTTGTAATAACTTCAGACAATACCTTTCATATGTAGACTTCTATGACTGTGCCCTTAGACGTGTCATTTTGTATGAATATATCACCAAGATACAGAATGAAATTATTATGGTAATAAGAAAGAGAAGTTCAAACAAGTGTACAGGACTTGGTATAAGTAGTCAACACATTGGCTGCTAGCTTGTCTTAATTATTGTATTTTGTAACCTAATTAAAGTAGAATATGTTTGCAGTTGTTTAAGGTTCAGTAATCTCTGACACAGATAAGTAGTTTAGACATGATACAATACCTTGGCATAATAACTAAAGTTTATATAAATATTTATGGAGAACAATATATACAGTGTTTTGCATTCAGTGATAAATACTTAAATCTGCTTACGATGAATATAACAAAAATAAGACTGACTGGATTCATTATAAAATGTACTACAGTCTATCAGGGGAAAATCTTCTCACCAAAATAACAGCAGAATAATTTGCAAACTAACGAGCTTAAGTGATAAACCATGACCAAGAAAGAAATACAAAAAATAGTATGCGAAGATAACCTGTTTTTTTCTAGGAGCTGAAGGTTATATACCCATGACTTTGCCATTTATTCAATAGTGCTTTGAATTTTTTAATGCCTTTTATATTGTGCAACACCCTCAGTGGCAAAACACACTTCAAAAAGATAGCCACATTACTTAATTTTTATGATGTGAAAAATATTGTTTGTCATGGAATGGCATTAGGGCATCGGAGGACACAATTTTTCACAGACAGAACTGCCCCTGACATCTTGTTATAAAACAAGAAAAAAATGAATAAAAAAGTCAGTGCATCAAAAATTAAGTCATCAACATGTCCTTAATTTTATAGTAACGAGAAAAGGTGTATATTATATATATATGAATTTTCAAAAAAACAATTAAAATATGTCAAGAGGTTTATGTGAGATTATAATGAACAAAATACTTAATGGGTCTCAGTGTTGAGTTTTTTCCTCATAACTTCAACGTCTAAGGTTTTGGTCTTGACCTTGGGTCAGTATCTGTGTTTGTTTTTTCTGAGTATAAGTTTCTTCCCACTGTCTACACAACATCATTTGTGTGGCTGAAATATTTCATTAACCCTTTGACTTACAGTTCTGGCCACAGCTCAAAGGAATCTGTGAAGACTCATTTAATTTATGTTATTTCATTTTATTTGCATTTGCTTACTGAGAAGACCCTTTTTCAGTGGAGGCCCAGAGAGAAAAGCTCCACAACAAACACAGAGCATTTGTAATGCATCATAACTGAGCTAACATGTTAATTAGACAGACATATGTCAGGTAAAATATTTCACAGTCATGTACAGAACAGAGCATAAACACATCTTGCATAATAAACAAGTGTTACAGTGAGTTAAAAATATTGCAGTATAAATCAGTAAGTAAGAACAGTTTTCTGTATCTGAGGGTTCCAAAGCTGTAGCAATGTATTCATTTTAAAAATAATAATGCCTTGCTCATTATGAAGGTAGACAGGGGTAGACGTATCTGTGTAGGAAGTGATCTTAAAATTTAGATAATGAGGGGAGATGTAATTGGAGTAAATGGTTGTGAATGCAAGTGAGAAGTAAAGGTAAGGAGGAGAGAAGAAGATGTAAGAAAAAAGTAGAGATAGGCTAGTAGTTATTCGGGCAGTTGGGATCGAAAATTGACACAATCTACCATTTGGGAGACGAACTCAGAGGTTTCTGTTAAAGCTAAGCTTATTATCCTTACAAGTTAACAAGTAAATAATAAGCTCTAATACTGCTGAAACAGTTCTATTTCTAGCTACATGATTTTTTTAAATAGTCTTATTAGAGTCTGTAAGAATTTGTTTCAGAGGATAAATAAAAGTTGAATACAAATACATATAGATAAAATGATGATAAAAATAAGAATGCTGCTTATCAAAAACAGCAGACCAACCCAGGCTGCAAAATTGTCTCTGAAATGTGAATTTAATAATAAATCCATAAAAATAATGTTTTTAATTTGATTCCTTAGTGAGTCTTAGGTTTGCCTTGTTTGTAGGTTTTGGCATTGTTTTCAGGTTTTGCCCATTTGTCATTAGTTATTTGATTTCAAAAGGCATGAGTTGATTTTTACTTTGTTTTTATATGAGGGTGTGATAAAAATGTCAACATTGAAGAAATAGAATCCATTGTCCCTGGCAGAACTTTTAGGAAGTGACAGTTTGTTTAGATACGTTAATGAAAATAATCTTATTCAAGCAGTTTTACAACAGAACCAACTGTAAGTTATATATTCCAGTAATTATTTTGTTATCTTCATATGGTGAAGCTGGAAGATGGCCACTGAAAGGCACTGATAGTATGTAGGAAGAGAGAATACTGGCAGAAGAGATTGCTAATGTCCAGTCCTGTACGCTTTCCTTGCTAACAATTTTGTCTGCTCTGGTAGTATCTGTTATCATTTCAGTGATTACAAAGAGGTTGATATTGGTAATTTTGATGAATATTGTTTACTGTTGGGCCAGTTGGTATTTACATCATTTAAGAGAATTGTATGATGTTTGGTGTTTGGAGAGATTCAGGAGTAGATGTCTTCTATGGTATTTCTGTTGTTGTTGTCAGGTTGAGAAGGCATATAAACAGTGACTATACTGATTTCTGAATACTTATTTATTGTTAGGTTGGCAAGTAGGTCTTAAGCCAGTTTGAAATTAGAAATTTGTATGAGAGTATTGTGATTGGTGGAACACTGGCAATGACACTATACTGACTGGTGGAGCACTGGAAACGAGAGAGCGATGATTGGCAGAGCACTGACAATGAATATATAGTGATGTTCAAAAGCCAAGAGTGTTGCCTACTCCAGGTGTGGTAAATATTGTTCTCAGTTCTCTAATCTAAGGATAGGAGTTGAGGATAAGGTTACTTAACATTGTGGTTGACTTGACTGAGAGATGCTGTACCTGTAGCACTTTAAGATTTGTGTTAATTGGGGGTGTTGATGGTGTTGGCCATTTTCTGCCTGAAAGTGGTCTCTGGTGGTTTCTGGAGATTCAATTGCTTGTGTCTGGGTGTTGCTTCCCTCTGTCCTTTTAAAAAAGACAGTTGTCTGGTCTGCCTTTGGCTGTGGAAAGGAAGATTGTTACTTGGTTCTTTTGAAGTAAAAATTACTTTATTTGGCAAATGAGCACTGCTCAGAAGAATGAGTACACTCAGTCTGACACATGCCGTTTATTGCTATTTCAAAGGGCTCGATTTGAGGTATATTCCTCTGATGGCTAGGAGAGTGTGCAAAAGTAGTCTAGGCCCGCCCTTTTGTGTTGTGGTGGGCGTATGTCCCGTTGACTGGGGGAATGCCCATTTTAGCTTGTACTATTTTGAAAATTATAAATCACATATATTATTTTGACTACCTATATAAAGAGAAGCACTGCCCCTTTAATTACAATGAAGGAAATTATACCTCTCTGCTAGCTGGCATCCTTTTGGTTTGCAACAAGGGCGTGTCAGAGAACTAAATGAGGAATGGCTGTGATGCCTTATAAATACAAAAGCTGAACAGTCCTTTTTATACGATCTGAGGAAGGCTTATTTGCCGAAAGCGCTTATCGGAAGACTGAGGACTGCTTATTTTAGAGTATAGAACCTTGGGGCACTCCTACTGAGACTGGTAGGAGTGAGGATATGTTGTCTAGCTCGACAGCTTGCTGTCTGTCAGACAAGTAGCTATGGAACCATAATAAGGTGGGTTGTGAGAGGTTTAAGGTGGCTAGTTGGTATAGAAGTTTTGGGTGTGAGACAGTGTCAAATGCTTTTGACATGAGTAGGAAATCTGACAAGACGTAAAGGCTATTGTTTCTGGACTGGTTGACTATGTCTGTGAAGCTAATTAGGGTGGAAGTGGTGCTGTGCTTGGGTCTAAAGCCATGTTGTGAATCTAAGAGGAGGTTATTGCTCAGGAGCTAGGGAAGGGTATGTGAGTGTATACATTTCTCAAGGATTTTTGCAAGGGGAGGTAGTATTGCGATGGGTCTGTAGTTTGATAGAAGTGTTGAGGTGCCTCACTTGTGTAGGGGGATGATGTGGGATATCTTCCATAGTTTGGGGGACATTGCTCGGAGATGGACCTATTTATTAGTAGGGAGACTGGGTAGGTAATGGCATCGGCTGCCAGTTTTAAGAACTCATTGGGAAGCAGATCGGCTGCTAGAGTTGAGGGTTTCAGTTTATGCAGAAGTTTGTTAATGTAACTTGTAGGAACTGGCTTGAGGCTAAATGTTGCATGATTGCTGGAAGGAGTGGCAGGTATAGTCAGTGGACTGATGGTGTTATGATTTAGTAGGGATAATATGGAGTTTGTAAAGTGAGAATTGAATTGAGTGGCTATGCTTTCAGTGGTATTTGGGGTAGAGGGGTGTTTGGGTTTGAGAATTTGAATTACAAAGGCCCAGAATTTTTGAGGGTTATTTTGATGTTTCTGCTGGGCTGTAGAGTAGTAAGTTTTTTTGTTTGTTTTTATTTGCCTTTTGACTGTGTTTCTTAGTTGTTGGTAGTTCTGGAGGGTAGTTTGGTGGACAAATACTGGGACCAAACCCTGTCTCTTTGCTTCATGATGTGTTTAGCATGTTTTGTTAGCCATGGGATTGGTTTAGATTTTACACAAATTTTCCTGATGGGGGCTACTTTGTCAAGGATGTCTAGGAAAATCATGTTGAAGTATTGAGTTGCTTCATCCAATTGGAGATATTTTAGAGGGGATCAATTACATTGTTTCAGGAGGGTGTTGAAAATATCTGAGGAGAAATGATTGTTGTTATGGATGTGTTTGTATATAATGGATTTTATGGGATTTACTTTTTGTCTCAGGAGGTAGGTGGGTCTGTGGTCACTGAGGGTGTCAGGGAGGCACCCTTATTGGGGGTCTATTAGTGAGAATCCAATCAAGGGTTGATTGTTTTTTTTGCTATGCTTATCTGTCCTAGTTGATGTGATGATTATTTGAGTAAAGCCAAAGAGGTTAGTGAAGTTTGATGGGTCTTCAGAGGAACAGGAAGTCCAATCAAGGTTGAAATCTCCTGCAATGATTGTTTCTTGGTTATAGGAGTTTGCTGCCCAATTCAGTAGACTTTCGATTGTATTAGAATTGTTGCCTGGGGAGATGTATCCTGCAAAAATGATGATGCATTTGTCATTGTTTAGTTGTAAGCTAGTCACAAGTATTTCAGTGCTATCTGTGTCAGGGGGTGGTTGTCTATTGATTCTAGGTTGTGTGTCCCCCTATAGATAATTGCTATGCCTCCACCTCGTTAATACGGCCTACTCTATGAATATTGTAACCATGGGTTAATATTTCACTGTCTTTGATATGTGGTTTTAACCAGGTTTCTGTTAGTATAACTACATATGGGTTATATAGACCGAGGGTTGCATGGAATTGGTCAACTTTATTTAGGGTACTCCTCAAGTTAATATTTAAGATTAATAAGTCAGAGCTACTGTGGGGGTGCATTGTAAAGTTTTGTCAGATTGGGTTTTTGTGTGTTGGAATAGGTTGGGAACCTGACTGTGGACCAGGGTTAGGATGAATGTCACCTGCTAGGATAAATAGAGACAAGTTGCAAGGGAATAGGTTGGCAAGTTTTGTGAATAATTTTTAGTACTTATGGAATAATTTAGAACTTGACTGTGAGGGAGGATATCTAACTGAGAAAAGTTCTGTTAGGGAGTAGTTGTAGAGATATGGTGATATTGAGGTGGCTGGAAGAGTGTTTGTTGTCTGACTAGTGTCGGTGAAGAGATGATTGTAATGTGTATTCCATGGTATGAAGTAATTAGATAAGTGACTATTATTTCGCTGGTGAAAATCTTAAAGTTACTTTAAGCAGTAAGTCCTTGAAATTCAGAAAATCCTGCTGGTGGAAACTCTTGCAGCTTGAAAAAGCCATGCTGGTCCTACAAATGCCACCTCATGGGGGTGTAGTGAGGTCTAGAACAATTCATTCAAATTCAGATGTCTGTCGTGAGTGTCCAAATTAAAGTGCTCTGGTGTGGTCCTTTGTTCATAGGAAACATTGTTGGGTAGTGGGATTCAATTAGGGTCATTTTTGGATCAGGAAACTATTGGGATAGTGTATGGTCCCTGGTGGGTTGGTAACTGGTTATTTTTAAATCTTAAACAATTTGAAAAGAGTGTACTTGAGCTTAAGCCTGGCTAAAAGTTGGATTTATAGTCAATGCACTGAAAATACTACTTGAATGAAGCCTTATTAATATGCCAATCTTAGTAAGGAGCAACTGACCCTGGAGGAAGAAAAATTAATTAAGCTTTTATGGATGCAAACAGCCAATGTATCAAATGACTGAGGTCCCCAAAGAAACAGATAAAGTTTAAGCCTTAACCTAGGATAAAATGGTAAAAAAAAAACAAAAATAAGTAGTCTCAGGGGTTCAGATTACCTTGTTTTGGTGAGGTCTTGTGTAAATACAGGATCTGACCAAAAATGGGTGGATCACTCACAAGTTGGTCATATTTGGTCCAGATGTATATTGCAGACACCTGGGCATTAGATGTGGGCCATCTTTGGGAAGTAGTGTGGTCCATGCTGCGTAGGTGGCTGGTGTTTGACATCCTTTAATAAAACATCTTACAGTCTAGCTTTCAGAGATTTAGGACGCAGTAAATAGATTTGGTTATGTTGAGCCCGGGTGCTTTCCTTGTTTGTTAATCTTATCTACCATTATAACTCTTTTTCCTACAGTATGTCAGTGGGATTACCATCCAGTGGGGGTGTTCTGCCATGTCGATGTTGTAGAATCGGAAAAAAAGTTGTGTTTGGGTTTTTCCTTTGCATGTAAGGCCATTGGTTTTGTGGATACTCTTTAGCAGATGATGGAGGTGTGTCTGGAAATCCAAGTTTTGAGTTTGTTTATGATTTTTTTCAGTGTAAAAGGCCTGACATTTGTCACTTTGTGCCCTAAATACCACTTTTCTGTATTGCAGTTTCCATGTAGCTGGCTTTGGTATTGTTTTTGCTGCTGGGGCAGGTGAAACTGTTATCATTGTTCATATATTTCCAATAAGAACATGGGGGATTGCTGCATTGGTGCATATCTCCTTTGTCGCTTTTTTAGGTTAACTGATGTTCAACAAAACTACTAACATTGTAGCCTCTCCATGTTATAAATCACAGTTTTTCCAGTAGTATGTGGTTCAGATTTTTGTTTTCAGATGTTATGCACCATTTGCTGTAGATGATTTCTTTGATTTTACTGTAGTCAATTGAGTATGTGATAGTGAAGCTGAGTCCCAGTTGCTGTCCATTTTGGGTCTTCTGATATCCCTAAGGTTTTTGAGTAGGTTGTGATCGGGGTTATCTATCTCAGGATTGTCAGGGATTTTGTATTGTGTTATTGGGTTGAGGATTTGTGTGAGTAGTTTCCAGCTATATCCCCTTGTTAGGAAGTTTCTATCTAGTTGGTGGATGTTCCTGGTAAATTGTTTAATTGCTATTCTTAGGCCCTGTGATTTGATGACATTTCTTTTAAGTTTGTATAGGCTCATCCTGTGTTGTGGAGGAGGAGATTTACAATACAAGTTATTGGTGAACCTTCCTTTGTTGATGTCCTTGTTGATGGTTAAGTCCAGAAAGTTTACTTGGTGGAGACTGTGGTTTGTGGTGAATCTTAAAAGACTGGTATAATGGTCAATGTGTGTGCAAAATTCATTCAGATTTTCAAGGTCATTGTCGACGAAAATATCATCTATAAAATGTAGGTAGCATCCTATGTGTAGAAAATGTGGAGAATTGTAGATATTTTGTGATCTCCATTTTCTGAGTGCTGTATTGGCCAGGCTAGGTGCCGTGGCGACTCCCTTAGCTGAGTCAATAGTTTGTCTAAAATATTTGCCTTTGAATTGAAGTATTTGTTTTTGAGTAGCAGTTGGAAAAGCCTGCCAGTAACCTCAAATTCTCTGTGTCGTGCTGCCTCTTCACGACAGTAGGCTTTGATGACTGGATACAGTAGTCATGGGGCAGTGCTGTATATATAGACCCTCAATGTTGATGGGTTATGGGTGTGGTTTACTTATGGATGGGGAGTTCCTTAATCCTTTGCAAGAAGTCCATAGAGTCCGGAATGAAAGATCTGTTATTTTCAGGGAGCTTTTTTATTTGTACATTGAGATAGATGGCTACTAGTAAGGTTTCAAGCCCTCACTTGCTGTAACTAGTCTCTAAGGGGGATCATCAATGTTTTTGTGGGGTTTAGGGATGCCAAAGAAGTTAGGGAGTTTTGAGTACAGGACTGTTAGAAAATCCATGAGATTCCAGTTAATGAGTTCTTCTCCGTTGAGATAAGTTACATCCATTAGTATTTTCTCATATGCTAGCTTGATTTTTTTCCAGTGTCCGTGGGGTTGTAGTAGTTGTAGCTGGTAAGTGGGTTTAATATCTTACTGCTGTATGCAGTGGTGTCGGTGACCAGTATTCCATTGCATTTGTCTGCTTTCATTATTCTTTGGGTTTTGTCTTTGCTCAGTTCTATTAGCACTTAGAATTCTGTTTTGTCTAAGTTATGCATCTTTTTCTGTGGTGGTTTTTGAAAAAGTTTACAGATGTCCACTTTACACTTGTCTTTAAAAGCACTGATGACAGGGTGGGGGTGGGCAGACGTTGTTAGGCTTTTTCTATCTCCATGTACCAAAGTTGTTGTGGACTCCATTTTGTGGCTCTTGCTTGTGGAAGTGGACTTTCAGATTGAGTTTCCTTGTGAACAATTTTAGGTCCATTATGGTACTTAAGAGGCTGCCCCACTGTTGTGGGACAAAGGTGAGTCCCTTCTTTAACACTCTGTATTCAACTTTGGTAAGGGGTTTTGTTGAATGGTTCCAAATCTCTGCTAGTTTTGTTGTTGTGCTTCCCAGTTCCTGCTTCCCTGCCTGCCCAAGGTCATTGCTGGTGAGTGCCAGAGGTGCTTTAAGTCCCATTTTCCTGCTAGGTTCTCTCTCTCTAGTGGTAACTACCTGTGGTGACCCCTCCAGTCATGGTTGGTAATTATCCCTTGATTATTGAACTTGGAAGGTAGACAGTTCTTGAAGCTCCTAGGGTGTGCAGTTGTGCTGTTGTCTGGATGTCTTCTCTTGCATTTCCTCTGGTGAGGGGTCCTTGGGTATGAGTGGGATCCTGGGTTCAGAGATGGGTTGTCCTGGTCCTGTTGAAAAACCTGGTGAGGTCCTCTGGGTGTTCCGTGTTGCCAGTGGGGATCCTGGTAGTTGGTTTTTGTGTGTTTCTGAATAGTTTTCATGTTGAGTTACCTTGGTTGTAGCATGCTTCTGGGTTAGTTTGTCTTGTAGGTCTCTTTGTATTTATCATAGTTTTCTCTCTTTAATTTTGTCTTCATATGAGGTTACTCAGTCATTGATCTCTTGAAAGTTTTTGAGTTTGTTGGGTTTGAGATTGCAAGCTTCTTATGCTTCTTTGAGGGAATACAAGGTGTTAAGATTGCTGGTTTCAATTGTGTATGAGGAGGGTCTTAATTAGCTTGAGCCCACCTTCTTTTATGGTTTCATTCCATTCTTTCAGTAACTTGTTGTCCGTGTCCCATAAGGGTCTTTTTTGGAATTGTAGGCCCCTTGGAACTCAGTTCCTCTCTAGACTGACTCTAAATATGTTTACTCCCATAGTCAGCTCTTAAGTTTCTTGAGGGTATTTTCCAATATTTGGTAGGAGTCAACATGTAATGGTCTGCTCTGTTGCTGGTCTGTATCGTCACTGGTTGCCAAATGTTCGATGTCACTCTTTGCAATGGATGATGTTAGTAAATCTTTAAACCAGGATGTTTGGTCTTGAAAGGCGGTCAGTGGGTTAGTGTAGGCTGTGGACTAGGGGTGTAGCACAAGTCCGGTCTCCTGGTTGGTGAATGGGAAAACCATGTGGTAAAAGCCAAGAGTGCTGCCTAGTCCAGGTGTGGCAGGTATTGCTCTCAATTCCCTAAAGCTGGGAGTTGAGGCTAAAGCTACTTAATGTTGTGGTTGACTTGCCTGAGAGATGCTGCACCTGCAAGACTTTTTCCTGTTTCTTGGGGTTGGTGGTGCTTTTCCACCAGAGAGTGATTCTTGGTGGTTTCTGGGGAAATCACCTGCTCCTGGATGGGGGGGGGGGGGGTTACTTCCCTGTCTCCTGTAAAAAAAGACAGTTATCTAGTCTGTTTTTGGCTCTAGAAAGGAAGACTTATTCAGTTCTTTTGAAATTAAAATTCCTTTATTTGGCAGATGAGTGCTGTTCAGAAGAGTAAGTACACTCAGTCTTATTCATGCTATTTCAGTGGGCTGGACTTGAGGAAGTATCCTCCCCTGATGACTAGGTGGGTATATGGTAGTGGTATAGGCCCGCCCTTTTGTGCCATGGTGGGCATGTGTCCTGTTTTAGTATTGTGCTATTTTTAAAATTATAAATGTCATATATTATTTTGACAACAGTTTTACTAAACTAATATTAGTGATAGTGTAGCGTAGTGATTGATGAAGCATCGGCAATAAGAGTATAGTGACTGATGGAGCATTAGCAAAAAATATAGTGATTGCTGGAGCATGGAAGTGAGAGTATAGTGATTGGTGAAGCACTGGCAGTGAGAGTGTAGTGATTGGTGGAACACTGGCAATGAGAGTGTAGTGATTGGTGGAACAATGACAATGAGCTGAAGGGGAGCACTGATGGCAGATGCAAAAGGGACCCCAATGCAATCTTATTACCAACTTCCAAAAAAAAGAAAGAAAAAGAAAAACAAAACATGTTTAGCACAAGTGACTGTTTTTGTTACAAACAAATCTGGGTGTGTGCAAAAATAGTAGAGCTGGAACTTACTTCAGAATTTTAAATTAAAAGTTGAAGTCTAACAACACTGGATTCTGAGCACTGCATCTATGTGTATTATAGTATTTCATTTTTAACAAAAATAGTCATTTCTGTATCCTGTCACTCTTTACCCCAGTACAGCATGTACTACAAAGATATTAATGAGGAGAAATCTCAGTAGTGAACCTTACATTACCCTGTTAGCAATTACTTTCCTTTTTTCAAGCACAACATTCACACACTGCATTTTTTTTTAATTTGGGATGATATATTGCTCAACCCCATTAAAGGATGGTTATAAACTATTTGGATGCTGTTATTGATCATCATATCACAAAAGCAGTTTTCCTGGGACTGACAGTTTCCGATAATTCAATATTTATGCTCCTCGCAACTGACAACATAAGAAAAATTCCTTTGGCCTGCCATGGGAATGCAGAACAGGAGTGTACTGATCCTGGTGTAACAGACCCATATTGTGCTGCTCTAACAGCAAAACATGTTTCGGTCATTTCATCTTAAGCCGATCTACAGAGCCAGAGAGGTGCACATTAAGTATCATTAGCAAAGGAATATGTGAATCTGCACCACTGTAGCTATTTTACTTATATGTACAGCACAGCAGGTATTCTAGGGTGTAAACAGTGGAGGAGAAAGCTCACATTGCCACCCCATTTTGTGAATTCTTTTTTCAGATATTTATATATCCTTGTGTGTATGTGGGTGTGCATGTGTCTGTGAATATGCATCTTGGCGTATAGAAAAACTGTTTGCTAATGTATGCAGCGTGATACGGCAGCACCAGGAATTATGTTGCATTGGGGTCACAGTTCTGAGGCATGTACTCATACTAAGAAATATGTTCCTTCTGTTTTCAAAGACATTATAATCACACCAATGCAGGTCATGCCTTCAGACAAAGTAACATATGAGTGGGTGTGTGACAGCCTTCTACAATTGCTGCAGTTTATTATTTTTCTGTTGTCCACTTGGAGTGCTAAATATCTGGGTTCTCACATTTTGTTCTGTAAAGATCTTGCCTTTATCTCATCTATATCTGAATGCACAGTGGCACAAGGCACTGGTTCCTTTCTATCTGGAGGCAATGAGAGTAAGTCCCGCACCATCTTTTGATTTTAAGCAGAACCTGCTTTTACTGGGTCTTATATTTAAAATCCTGTTGTGAAGTCTTGTCCACTCATAACTGTTACAATTTTATAAACAAGTTAATGTCTCCTGATAAGTGTTAACATCTTATCATATTCGTTATCCCAGTCAGCCTTTACTTTAGGAATACAGTTTGTGGCCCTTTGCTTTATGGCCGCTAACATTTACCTGTTTGTTTTGACGTATTCTGTCGTCATGCTTTTCTTCTTCTAAATTCTCTCTCCTGAAACATTAGTGAATCCTCACTCCCCAGGTAAGAATCTAATCATTTTATTAAACGTTTCAATCACTTGTAATGTTACTTAACACCAAGGGCCACTTGCATATACCACTGTGAGTGAAAAATTAATCAGAAATATCATTCTAAGCTCTCTGGCCTGTTAACGTATTGCTCAAAGCAGTAAGTTAGGATTCTGTACTTTATCATTCTGAATCCTAACATTTACTGAACATCAGCTGTCAATCACTCATGATCCTGCCTCGCCTAAAGTAAACAGATTAGACTGCACTTTATATAAATGTTCCTGCTATTTTCTTTATTGCTTTATTTGATGAAGAAACGTATATTGTATTGACATGACTGATTGCTTGAGATACAGAGCAAGGTGATCAGACTTTTGAGAATCTTGACAGCTCACAAGGACCCATTCCTCTCTTTCATATATACACTATCACACACGATTATTTAGATTTGTATGCACATATTATTCATTTTAAATTGTCCTGCTGTTCCATGCAGTAATACATGTGCAAATGGTCTCTTATGAACCTTACCACCCTTTCTCTGAAGATGCGCACCCTCATGTACCCTATCGGGCTGCAAACTTACATTCCAAAGGTATACCTCCAAATTCCGACTGCCTTTTCCCATGACAGCACATCCAATCCCCTTACTACTGTAGGCCCTACTGCGTAATTAAAGACCTCAATCATGCTCCATATCCCTTGTGATTTCAGTATGCAAAGGTTCAGTTTCCAACATCTACTCATATTTTTTCCCTATGACTGCTCAATGATATTTTGAGATATAATATGAGTCAGGGCAAAAAAAAATGACATTGCAAAAGGCAGGAAATGCAAAGAGGTGAAGATTTTACAGGACTGAATGGACTTGCTAATACTAATGTCAGAATGACTGATCCTGAAATCCTGAAGATTGCAGAGTGTCACTATGATCCAAATGTGCAGATGTGGCACACGGGAGACAGAGAATGTTGACAGAGAAGAAACTGAGGCAGTCTATTAAAATGCTGAAATTTTCATGAATGTAGTTATTTCAGTAAGTACATGCCAAGACTAGCAGTGTTCTTTGACATGTATGGTTGTGCACAACATTACTGGTTATCAGTGAGTCATGTTGCAGAGCCACACTGATAAATCAAAGTATTAGATGATGGGTGACTGTAGATAGAAAGTGTAGCAGACTGTACTTGCCCCTGTGATGTATGATCTGAACCAGATTCATCTTTTTGCATTTTTAATTCCCTCTGCTCTGTCCATGATAGAGCACCTGCCAGATGTCATGTAAGTGATTCTACTCATCTCTGGGAACCCCAGGAGGTGGCTTATGGAGGTTTGGCTACAGCTGATCATTTTCTTCAACTTGTGGTGCCAGGACTCCACTGAATTCTGGGATTTCAGAAGGCCAGCAGATCTAAGACCAAAGCAAGCTCACAACTCTTTTGTGTAAAGTTTTGGTATTTGTTTTTTGCTAGCTGCTTATATTCCTTCCCTTCAAGGATGGCCAGTAACATAGTTTTCACCAAAACCACAGCTGGCCAGTAGCCACTGTGGGGAATGTCTTGGATAAGGCTTAAAGATACATGCTGGGGGACAGGAAGCTGATAGACAGTAATTACCTGCAGAAGTATGAGAATTCCTGGTGCATTCTATACACTGATGGTATGTGTAGGTGCAGGCTGTGTTTCTAGCATATTTGGGTGAAATGGAGGTGGCATCTCCTGTGTTTCACTTCAGAAAAGTATTTGTAAACACTATCCTTCCCAAAATCTATAATAATGTTATGTCAGTGTTAGTTTCTGAGGAGATCCCTACTCACAGTGGTCGTGTTCCTCATCAACATCTATCAGTATGGTAAAAAGGTTGTTGTAGGTTCCTGCTAACTTAATAGACATAAGGGTTACTACAACTGATGTAGCCATTGGAAGCCCCCATGATATATGCATGCAGAGAATACAGTTGCCTACATATGCTGGTTAGGGCGAGGAATGTCCTGATAACCAGGAATTCTGATCTCAGCATATCATGTATATTTTTCAAGGTTACCCGAAGAAGTGTGGCAAATCTGTTGTTATTCTGTGGATTAACTGTGTGTGTGTAATTTGGTACTCCTGCAAGGAGTTGTAGTGAATTAAGAAACCTCTCATAGTTGGCACCCTCTGTGCTGGCTTTTCTGAAAATATCCCTTCATCAGTTTTATATAATGGTGTGGAAAAGTAGCATCCTGCTGGATAGGAGCTCTGTAAAGTACAGTGGGATCTCTCACAGACTGTCCTGTCCCACCTTAGCCTTTATATCTGTAGTCACCTGTGTCATCTCGTTTACATTCTGTCCTACTTGTTCAGCTGATGGTTTATCTGGTTATGATGCACAGTTGTGTGGTGTTCACCTTAGCACTTCCTGTCCAACATGGGCTATTATGGTGATAACCTGGCTACAGTAGTGTTGGCTGCTCTTTCACAGGCAACACTAGTAGGTTTTATCATTCTCTTTGCTTTGCATGTAAACATCTAATGTATTCCTTTCTGTTTTGTTCTGAATACATATATCATGCCTATCTTGCCTGGTACAACTAAGTACATATTAGATGAGCACCCCCTTCTCTAGCAAATAACTCCATCACATGTGATTCTGTATGTTTTGCAGTCCTTTCTTTTATGCTGTTTTGATTAGCTTAGTAATTGCTTTCAGTCTCTCGTTCTTCTATTCGTTGTTTATCACATCGCATCTGTATTGCAGTACTCTGCGCTTATTGGTTAATTTGAGTAGGTGCATGATCATTTCTGATGTTGTTATACTGCGTTTTGTGTTAGAGATCTGTTCTGAGCACATAAAACATACTGTGCTATTTTGGAGGGGGCACTGTAGTCATAATTTTAAGCTCATTTCTTAGAATTCAGTGATACTGTCATGCATCAAATGCCAGCAGGTCTGCCCTATCTCATATCTTGACAGTGCCAATAAACCTTGTTAATTTGTACTTTTTTGTTCTTTCCTTTGCTAAGCTTGTAGCTTTTTGACTTTTCAAGGACTTGTATTTCTGCCCTGTTGACGTCTCTTCATTGCAGCTCCATTCCTTGCAATATGGAGACTTGGTATTCTGATAGGGCCCCTTTTCTGTATATATCATATACATGCTTTTTTACCTCTTTTCAAACTTTCTCCAAGCCTCTGCATATGTTAGAGACATGCAGTGGTGAAGTGGTTAACAGGATAGTACCCCCTGCACAGTTAGAATTTACTATTACAAATATCTTGGAGTTAATATGTGCTGAAATACAAATGACCACATGTGACTCCTTCATGAATAGAATGGCCAGTGGGCAGGACTACTCTGGTTTTGCCCTTTTTGGGCATCTGCGATTTGAAAGAAAAAGTATTTGTTAAGGTGCTTGGAAAAACAAGCAGTGGTTTACTGAATCAAAGGACTTCATTGAGGTCACATAAGCTGCACCTTTGCATGGAGATTGAGGATTCATATTAAGTGTATATGCAAGATCTCACCTGTCACCTGCCATACCAAAACAGAGAGTCTGATGGCAAAAATTGGATTGTTTGAATATTGTTGTCTGTCCTTAATAGTCACAGCTGAAAAATATGCTAATCATAGATAAATTATGGTGTATTCTTAAGTTACAACTTTCTTATTCATCTCTTAGCTTTGGAGTTTGCCCCACTGTGTTTATGAATATTTTTTTTTTACTAAAAGATGCTACTCATCTTGGGTACAATATCCTGTGTACTTAAAAAATGTCAAGTTCTTTTTTCTTCCTCTTCCTACATTGCATATGCGTGAGGTGTCTTCAGTAACCAAATGCATTTAAATACAGATTTACTAACATTTTATATTTCATTTTCTGGGATGCTTCTGTAGTGTAAGAAAATAATGCATTGTGTCACCTGTAGACAACATATAACGTCTTCAGTAGATATGGCCCCAGCATCAGATTAAAAGTAAAAGAAATTGCTTAAAAATGTGCCTGACAGCTTGTACTCATGAGCCTGACTTTTCTATGTCAGGCCTAATGGCCAAGCATCCCAGATGCTGTTACAGAGTAAGGGAGGAGTAGATATGGCTCTGTGATTCTGTTCTTATGTAAACATTCACTGGTGTACATGAGGGGTCTATAGAATTATCACAAGACATCCTGTTGTCAGGGATGAATAAGGATAAAAAATTCACAGAATGAAGGTTCATAAGTTATGGATTAACCAAGCTGTGGGCTTTCCCCTACTGGCTTGTAGGAAATTCTGTTGTTGTATATGGGAAGTCAAACTACTTCTTGGAAAAAAGTAATCCAACTGCCATTAGATTTCAGGATGGCTTGGTAAATAGACATATTTTGCAAGAGATGGTGAACTGCTGATCTAGTAAAATATATTGCACTGATGAACCTGTACTATTTTTCACCTATTCATCATCATTTTCACTTGTAGTGTCTCTGTGTGCGTTTGGAATAAACTTGTTTAATTTGTTCAACTTTGCTGGTTGGAGTCGTTCATCGTGAATACTGCTTATTGTTTTTGGTTTTAATTATAACATGTCGTTGGATACTCCGACTCCAGTTTTGAGTAAACGACGCAAAGATAAGGACCGACTTACGAGGTCCGCGACTTCTACCGACACCACGCTAAAGCCGACTACAGGTGCTCCAGTTTTCAGCGAGGCGCTTACGCAGCCCCTGACTACCGATGACACTTCATTAGCGGTGTCTTCTGTGCCCGAGGTCGCAGGCTCTTCGGCCCACACCCCGACTACAGATACCAAAGCCACTCTTGGCAGGGAAACTCAGAGTTCAGACAGGCCTGCCACCTCTCAAGGCGTCTTCAGGCCTTCATCTTCTTTTTCCATTAAGGCTTACACTAAATCTAAAGCAGCCATACATTCTAAAAGACAAACTCCACAAGGACCCTCTCAAGGCCCCATGCCTAAAAAGCAGATGCTCAAAATGGCTGAGGATTTGATTACTCTTATCAGGGGTTCTCAACCCCCCTCGGACAAAAGGCCCAGAGTGGAGGAAGAATACCCTTCCTCGGACCAGGCCTCCATTACCTCAGAACATTCTGAGGACCAGGAACATTCTTACTCCCCTTTCGAAGATTCTGATGCAGAGGAGTCCATTCCCTCTGTCTCGCCCCCTGAGGATTACTCTTTTGGGGAAACCTTGCATACCTTGAGGGAACACTTCCACTGGGAAGGCCAAGAGTACTCGGACTCCAAGAAAAGGCTCAGGGATTTCCTCTTGCTCACTCAGCACAGGCCTCTGGCTATACCTCCTGTCTTAGACATACTAGATGATGTGTATTCAGAGGCCAGCCTTAACCCAGATTCTTTACCTCCAGCTCCAGTCAAGCCTGACAGGTATTACCGGGTTCCTGATTCACACCAATTCCTATACAAAAGCCATGCGGCTGACCCAGAAACTATTTCACAGGGTCCCAAGGGAATTAAGGCCTCCACTGCCAAAAATCCATTACCTTCAGAGAGGGATTCCAGAGCTTTGGAAAGGTGGGGGAAAAAGGTATACACCTCGGCCACCTTAACCATGAGGGCATTAAACTGTCAGTTCCATATGTTAAAGTATCAGCAGTTTTTGTTATCTCAGTTGAAAAGCAAAATGTCACAACCTGAACAACCAGACTTGAAGGAGTTGCAGGATTTGTTGCATAGTGCAGAGCAAGTGGGTAAACATACCTTGCAATGTGGTTTTGATGCATTAGAGGCCTCATGTAGAGCTGCTGTTACAGGATCAGTCATACGTAGACATGCTTGGCTCAAAGAGCAAACCTTACCAGATCATGTCAAAGCTAAATTACTAGATGCACCTCTTCAAAAAGATGTATTGTTTGGTGTTAAAGCTGAGGAGGTATTAAAGAAAATGGAGGAAAAGGCAAAATCAATGCAAACAGTGAAAGATTTCCTACAGGTACAACCACCACGCTTCAGTAGAAATTGGCCTTCACAAAATTGGTCCTTTCCAGCCACGGACAGACCTCAAAGAGGTAGATACAGGCGCCCGAGGGGTAGAGGGCAATCTCAAGGATCATTTAGAGGCAGACAGTGGCAAACACCTACACCAAGAGTGGGTGAGGATAGTTCACAGCCATTCAGAAAGCAGACCCAATGACTTTCCCCTTTGCATGCCAAGCAAGGCTCAAATGGCAGCACCTTTAGGCGGAAAACTGGCATTATTTTCGAAAAATTGGCATATTGTCACAAAAGACAAATGGATCCTGGACATTATAGACAGAGGCTACAGATTCCACTTTCACACCCTTCCAAAAATGAGAGGCATGCCAAACCTGCCACACAATCAAAGGGCAGAGGCACAAAAACAAATTTCAGATCTCATGGACATGAAAGCTATTCAAAAGGTACCTGCACAAGAACAGGGTCAAAGTTTTTATTCCAGACTATTCCTGGTACCAAGGAAGGGCAAAGATTGGAGACCTATTTTGTACCTATCCATCCTAAACACATATTTACTCATACCAAAGTTCAAGATGCTCACATTACAGCAGCTTCTTCCCACGCTGGGCAAGGAGTCTTGGCTGGTAACATTGGACCTCAAGGAGGCATACCTGCATGTCCCAATCAGACAAGATTGCAGAAGATACCTCAGATTTCTTGCAGGTTCATCCCATTATCAATTCTCTGCATTGCCCTTTGGCTTATCTACTGCACCCAGAGTGTTCACGAAATGCCTGGCATTAGTAATTGCCTTCTGCAAACTTCAAGAGATACAAATATACCCATATTTGGACGACTGCCTGATCCAAGCGGACAGCAAACACACTCTTCTGGAACACCTGGCGTTTGTAATAATGTTGTTGAAATCTCTGGGATACACAGTCAACAAAAAGAAGTCAAGACTAATACCTTCTCAAACAATAATTTTCCTGGGTGCCAGCTTGGATACAAACACCCAGATGGCCTACCTCACGCCAGAGAAACAAGGGCAATTAACTCAATACTTCAGAAAACTGGCAACCTTCACCAGGCTGACTGCAAGGAAAATCCTGCAGGCTCTGGGATTCATGGCGTCTTGCATCCTGCTAATCCCATGTGCAAAGCTGCATATGAGGAAACTTCAATGGTACCTAAAAAACTTATGGTCTCAACACAGCCACAGTTTGGAAACAATCATACCACTGATTCCATGTCTTCAAAAGGAATTTCTGGGGTGGGCTCAAGCATGCCAAAGAAACATAGGTCTCCCATTCTGCAAGCCTCAAGCAAATCAAGTCATCACAACAGACGCCTCGGACTATGCCTGGGGGGGCGCACATGACAGATTGGTGCATTCAGGGCAAATGGTCACAAAAAGAAAAGCACCTACACATCAATCAAAAGGAAATGCTAGCAGTAATAAATGCTATTATGGCTTTCAAAGACCTACTGCATCCAGGCCAGCTATTCATAAGGACAGACAACACCACAGTGATGTGGTACATAAACAAACATGGAGGAACCCATTCATACCCCCTATGCAGGATAGCCATGTCTCTTTGGAACATGGCTCTGGAATTACAAATCCAACTTCAAGCACAGTTCCTGCCAGGCAAGGAAAACATGCTGGCAGACAACCTGAGCAGAAATATGACAGATCCACACGAATGGAAGTTACATCCTCAAGTTTTTACAATGATAATTCAAGCATGGGGAAGGCCAGACATAGATCTCTTTGCCACCCACAGAAATTACCAATTGACAAAATTCTGCTCAAGGACCTTTCATCCACAGGCCTGGAAAGTGGACGCACTCTCTTTCAGTTGGACAACAATGACGGTTTATGCCTTTCCTCCTCTTCCACTGCTGCCCAAAGTTCTATTAAAAGCCAGAGCAGACAGACCAAAGATGATTCTCATTGCTCCAGACTGGCCAAGACAACACTGGTACCCACTCCTCAGGAGCCTGACGCATTCCCCACCATGGATCCTGCCTCTAATGCCTCTTCTACTGACTCAGCACAACTTCAAAACTCTTCACAGTCAGCTGAAAACACTCAATCTAGCCACATGGAGGATTCCTTAAATTCACAGCAGACCCTACTCTCCAAGGAGGTGCAGGATGTCATTTGGAGGCCAGAAGGCCTTCTACTAGAAAAGCCTACTCCGCAAAATGGAAACGGTTTTGTGCCTGGAATCAGAAAAAGGGTCAGAATCCTGGGATACTGAATTTACCTCAAATATTACAGTACCTAGCCGAGCTGCTAAGCAGTGGACTTTCATTCTCCTCCATCAAAATCCATGCCTCAGCCATTTCTGCAGAGTACAACACTGATCCTCCTTTATTCTCTCACCCTCTCTTAAGACAGTTCCTCCAAGGGGCTAAGAATATAAAACCCCCAAGGAAGCAACCAGTACCTGCTTGGGACCTCAATTTCATTCTAGAAAAACTAACCCTGCCTCCTTTTGAGCCAGCTGCTTCAACAGATCTGCAATATTTGTCATGGAAAACAGCCTTCCTTCTAGCTATCACCTCAGAACGCAGGGTTTCGGAACTACAAGCCCTCATGGCTGTGCAGCCTTTCATCATTTTCCATCAGGACAGAGTTTTCTTACGAACCAATCCTTCATTTATACCAAAGGTAGTATCCAAGGTAGCCTTGAATCAGGCTATCCACTTACCTACCTTTTACCCTAATCCACAAAACAAAGGGGAGAGACTACTACATTCCTTGGACATTCACAGACAGCTCCATTATTATTTGGACAGAACAAAGCCTTTCAAAAAATCAGAGCAACTCTTTGTGTCCTATGCTACAGGTGCTCAAGGGAAGCCTATTTCCAAACAGACAATCTCAAAATGGATAGCCCACTGCATACGCTTTTGTTACTCCTTTCATGGTAAAACTGTGCCTACAGGCATCAGATCTCACTCCACAAGGGCCACAGCTACCTCTGCAGCTTTCCTCAGGGGGGTTCCTACCAAAGATATTTTGGAAGCAGCCACTTGGAGTTCGGTACATACTTTCTCCAAGCACTATGACCTACCATTATACTCCAAAATTAGAGCGGGCTTTGCCACTGCAGTCTTGCAGGGCATCCTAATTCCACTTAGTGCCTACCACCCCTTTATTAGCTTTGGGATTCTACCCATCTGTTATGACTGCAGCTGTATGCATGATGAACATAGTACAGTTTTGTACCTACCATAAATGTAGATGTTCGAGTGCTAATACAGCTGCAGTCCAGGTTTCCCTCCCTCCTTCCCCTCTTGGGACAGGCCTAATGGCTAACACCTCCTCATACAACCTCACTGGGGTATTCTTTTATGGTGTATTTGCTTGCAACTACTGTTTTTTGATTATATTGCATTTGCATTATTACATAATTTTAGGTTTTGCCTTCCTTCTGGGGGCACCTGACATCTGGGGCAAGAAAAACTGAAGAAAATGGCGTCGGCTGGTTCTTTTATACCCCTGTCACACTGACGTCAGGGAAGAAGCGACGACATCCGACGCCGGACCTAGACTTTGGAATTCGGCCGACCGAGGACTCGCCTGACGGCAGGAAAACCCATCTGTTATGACTGCAGCTGTATTAGCACTCGAACATCTACATTTATGGTAGATACAAAACTGTACTATCCTCACGAGTGGAAACTAGATCCAGAAATCTTCAGCATGATAACAAGAAAATGGGGATGCCCAGACATAGATCTTTTTGCCTCCACTCACAGGATGCTGCAGGATCACAAGGAAAGGCTATCTCAAAACAGACTATTTCTAAATGGATAGGTCATTGCATCCGTTTCTGCTATTCTCAGCATGGCACATCAGTGCCTAAGGGCATTAGGCCTCATTCTACCAGAGCAGCAGCCACTTCAGCAGCCTTCCTCAGAGGAGTACCAACTAAAGACATCTTAGAGGCTGCAACTTGGAGTTCAGTGCACACTTTTACAAAGCACTACCACTTACCTCTTTACTCTAAATCCAGAGCAGGCTTTGCCACTGAAGTGCTGCAGGGCCTCATAGCCTTTCCTAATCCTATTTAGCTCAGCCACCCTTCCTCATCTTTGGGATTCAACCCAAGAGTAATGACTGCAACAGTGAAACACGATGAACATAGTACAGTTGTGTACCTACCATAAATGTAGATGTTCGAGTGTATTCACTGTTGCAGTCCAGGTTACCCTCCCTCCTTCCCCCTTTCTTATGCTGGGGTTTATCTGTACTTCTGTATTCTATACAACCTATGTGGTGTAGTTGCTTGTAGATGAAGGAAATGTTTCTTTAATGCATGTATGTTTATTTGTATAATATATTTAGCCTACCCTTTTGGGGGCACCTGACATCTGGGGCAAGAAAAACTGAAGAAAATGGCATCGGCTGCGTCTTTTATACACCTGGTGCATTGACGTCAAGGAAGAGGTGACAGCAACCAACGCCAGACCAGGACTTTGGAATTCAGGCCGACTGTGGGTAGCCTGCCAGCAGGATAACCCAAGTGTAATGACTGCAACAGTGAATACACTCGAACATCTACATACAACTGTACTTTATCCCTCTCAGGATATCCCTCGGCTGGCCCGAATAGCAGAGACTTAGTATTTCTGCGTCGGTTGCTGTCGCTTGAAGACTGATGTCAGGTCATCAGTAGTATAAAGTAAGGCAGCCGATGCCATTGCATCAGTCTTTCTTGCTGTGGAGCCCAAAGCAGAGCAGTTTACATGAGTGCTGATCGGCCGCTCCCTGACTTTCGTCTACCGGATTGAAGCTGAACTCTTCTAAAGCTAAGTACCCCATTTGGGATCCTTTTTTCTTGCACTAACCGATGTCAGAAAAAGTTAATAATTGTCTTGCCTGTGGAAAACAAATACCACACCGAGACTTCCACTCTTACTGCATCACTTGTTTAGGCCCAGACCACAATGTCCCTCATTGTCGCTTCTGTGCTTTGTATAATGCCAGAACTATCCGTCATCGGGCCCTTATTGTAGCCAGATATTTTTGCTTACAGTCCTCGAACTCTGATATGGCTTCGGTAAACCTTCCGACAGCAGATCTTCCAAAAAAACATAAAGATAAAGACAGAGACAGACCTTACAGGTCCAAACCTACCGACACCGCTTCCATTAAGCTGGTCATCAGTTCTCCGGTACTCAGGTGCTTTCGCAGCCCCCGATTCCCACTTCTGTTGATTCACAGGCCACTACTGAGACCCATTCGGAGTCCGGTATGCCGCAAAACTCTTCTTTGACTAAGGATCCTGTGGTCGTCTCTACCTTGGATGGGTTTGGAGCCGCTGAGCAGGCACTGGCTTCCAAGGAAGTCCTTCGCACTACTGAATCTCGACACAAACTGACATCTTCTTTCGCGACTACCGTTCTTTCTAAAACTACAGAGTTTCTTAGGCCCAGGGAATGAACCACACCAAAGAAACTGACGACCCACTCTCAGGTGCCTGCTACCTTGCCTCAATATTAAATGCTTAAAATGGCGGAAGACCATCATGCTAATCAGGGGAAGCCAAGCTACCCCCTCCAAAAGGAATAGAGATCTGTCCCCTGTAGTTTTGTGTGAGCAAGAGTCAGATGAATCTGATGCATCTGAATATGAAGACATGCAACCCCTCTCCACTTATGAGGATTCTGATGCAGAGGATTCCATTCCTTCAGCCTCTCCCCCAGAGGATTTTTCCTTTGGGGAAACCCTGCATACCTTAAGGGAGCATTTCCAATGGGAGAGTTAGGACTACCCTCAGCTTAAAAAAAGACTCAGGGAATTCCTAGATCTTCCACAACACAGACCCTTAGCCATCCTCCCAGTTTTCCTCGAATCCAGCTTGACTCTTGACGCCCTTCCTCTTGCTTCCAGAAAACCAGACAGATACTAGAGAGTCCCTGACTCACACAAATATCTTTTTAGAAATCCTACCTTGAGGTCATTTCTCAGGGGCCAAAAGGGATTAAAGCAACCTCGGCTAAGAATCCCACCCCCTCAGACAGGGATTCCCGGTGGACAGATGGGGTAAAAAAGTATACATCTCAGCTACTCTTGCTATCAGGGCACTAAATTGTCAATTCCATATGCTGAAATATCAGCAACATACACTGGAACTCCTAAAATAAAAATGTCTTCCTTTCCTGCTTGGGCAGAATCTAAAGATTTACAAGAGTTAATGCATTCTGCAAGTCAAGTAACTAAACACACCTTGCACTGTGGTTTTGATGCCCTAGAAGCTTCTTGAAGGGCAGCAGTCATTAGATCTGTAATTAGAAGACATGCATGGCTTAAAGAACAGCCCCTGCCAGACCATGTCAAATCTAAATTGTTGGATGCCCGCCCCCTTGCACAAAGATACCTTATTTGGCACTAAGGCAGAAGAGGTCTTGACACTGGTCCTTTCCTGCTCCCGGTAAACAGGCCCAGCAGAGGCCCCAGGGAAGGAGACCCCCCCCCCCACCCACCCAGACAGCAGACCCAGGGAATGCAGAGATCTAAGCAGTGGACTACCTCCACTTCAAAACCAGGGAGTTCTAAGTCACCCCCTTATGGTAAGAACTCACAATAACTCACCTCCTCCGCCCCCTCCCTTTGCCCACCTTCACTTACCCCTAAGAGGAAAACTCTCCTTTCAGTCAAGCACCTGGACCACCATTACCAAGGACCAATGGGTTCTGAAAGTCGTGTCTCAAGGATACAAATTTTCCTTCCACACCCTCCCAAACCTAAAAGGGTTCCCAGATCTACCACCAAACTGGTGGGCAGAGGCTCAAAAGCAAATCCTTTCCCTGCTGTCTATGAGGGCAGTAGAGCACGTCCCTGCAGAACAGATAGGCCAAGGTTTCTACTCCAGACTATTTCTGGTGCCCAGAAAAGAGGGCATCTGGTGCCCTATCCTCAATCTATCCATTCTAAACACCTTCCTGGTGATCCCAAAATTCAAAATGCTCACCCTCCAGCTGCTGCTACCCATGCTCTCCAAGGACGCTTTGCTAGCCACCCTAGATCTAACGGAGACCTACCTCCACATTCCTATCAGGGAATCATGCAGGAAATATCTTCGCTTCAGGGCAGGATCTCAACACTTTCAGTTCTATGCGCTTTCCTTTGGCTTATCTACTGCTCCCAGAGTTTTCATAAAATGTCTGGCTCCAGCCATTGCCTTCTGCAGACAAAGAAATATTCAGATTTACCCTTACTTAGATGACTGCCTTATTCAGGCAGACAGCCAGGAAAAGCTGCTCAAACACCTGGCCTTTATAAAGACCCTTCTAACCTCCCTAGGGTACCCAATCACCAAAAAGAAATCCAAACAGGTGCCCACCCAAAGAATAATCTTCCTGTAAGGAAGTCTGGACACAGCATCCAAGATGGCATTCCTTACTCCAGAGAAACAAATTTTCCTGACAAACAGCTTCTCTTAACTAGCCCCCAGGCCCCAACTAACTGCAAGGAAGATCCTACAAGCTCTGAGGGTTCATGGCATCCTACATACTACTCATTCCATATGCCAGACTGCATATGAGGAAACTTCAATGGTACCTAAAGAGCCTTTGGTTTCAACACTCTCAAGACCTGGAAACTCTTCTACCTCTAATTCCTTGCCTCAGAAAAGATTTTCTTTGGTGGGCAACAGCATGCTCCCACAACAAGGGAATTCCTTTCTTCCCACACCCCGCCCCCAGACCCTCAAAATAGAAGCATCAGACTATGCTTGGGCTTCACACCTGGACATAAGGTGCATACAGGGCCAATGGAGCCCACAGCAAATCCCTCTGCACATCAGTCAAAAAGAGATGATGGCTGTGCAGCACACCTTGATAGCTTTCAAGCCCCTTCTCTCTCCAGGGGCTCCCCTGATCAAAACAGACAACACCACTGTGATGTGGTACATCAACAAGCAGGGAGGGACACACTCCTACCCTCTATGCAGGCTGGCCATGACCCCTTGGCACACAGCCTCTGCCATGCAACTACACCTGTTAGCAAAATTTCTACCAGGCTCCCTCAACTCTCTGGCAGACCAGTTAAGCAGAAATCTTCTAGACCCACATGAGTGGCAACTCAACAGAAGTACCTTCACCCTAATAACTCAGAAATGAGGAACCCCGAAGGTAGACCTCTTTGCCTCCCACACCAACCATCAGCTCAGCAAATTCTGCATCAGGGAGCATCATGGATTGGAAAGTGGATGCCCTGATGTTCATCGTGTTTCACTGTTGCAGTCATGACTGTAGGGTTCTCCCCTGCTGGCAGGCAGTCCTCGGTCGGCCAGAATCCCAAAGTCTGGGTCCGGCGTCGGCTGTTCAGCCATGCTCCCTGACATCAGAGCACCAGGAGTACAAAGCTGACAGTCGACGCCATGTTCTCCAGTCTTTCTTGCCGTGCGGTGATAGCAGTTCACAAGTGCTGGTCGGCTGACTCCTGACAATCTTTTCTGAACAAACTTCAGTCTGAAGACTTTCTTCTTCTACTCAAAGCTAAGTACCCTGTTGGGGAAACTTTTTTCTTGCTCCAGTCCGATTTCAGAAAAAGTTAATAATTGTATTTCATGTGGGAAGCAAATACCTCATAAGGATTTTCATTCTTACTGTATTCCTTGCTTAGGCCCTGACCACGACGTAGCTAGTTGTCAGTTTTGTGCTAGATTCAATCAACGTACAATTAAATGAAGGTACGATTTTGCATTTCATTACTTCGGTAGGCGTTTTAATTACAAAATGTCGTCGGATACGGTTCCGGCTACCGGAGTTCACAAACGACGCAAGGACAAAGACAGGCCTCCGAGGTCCAAATCAGATGATATCATTCAAGCAGAGCCAGCTTCAGGTTCGGCCGTCGTCAGTGAGGCGCTTTTGCCCCTGTCGTCGGCCATTTTGGAACCGATGGCCGAAACGGACTTCCACGAGGTGCCAACTAGGCCTTTGAATATTTCTGTTGCAGGACCTTCGGACAATGCTCCTTCGGATGGGTCCGGAGCCGCTGTGCAGGTACTGGCTTCCGAAGGGGTTTTCAGGCCTACTCAGCTTCTAATAAAGGCAAAGCCAAAGACAAAGGCAAAGACTCCTTCCAAATCAAAGACTGCAACTCAGGCCTCTTCTGATCCAGCTCCCAAGTCACAGAAACAGTTACTTAAGATGGCGGAGGACTTACTTACTATGATTAGGTGTTCACATCCCCCTCCAGATAAAAGGCCAAGGCAGGAAGTTTATTATGACTCCTCTGATCAGGCTTCTATTTCTTCAGTTTCTTCTTCTAACCAGGAATATTCTTTCCCTCCTTATGAGGATTCTGATGCTGAGGAATCCATTCCTTCAGCTTCTCCCCCTGAGGATTTCTCTTTTGGGAAACTTTGCATGAAATGAGGGAACATTTCCACTGGGAAGGACAGGAGTATTCGGAATCTAAGAAAAGACTAAGAGATTTTCTTCTTCTTCCCCAACATAGACCCCTGGCTATTCCTCCTATTTTGGATATTGTGGATGATGCTTTTTCGGAGGCTAACTTAACCCCTGACTCTTTTCCTCCAGCTCCTGTTAAGCCTGACAGATATTACAGGGTTCCTGATTCCCACCAATTTTTATACAAGAACCCTACTGCTGACCCTGAAACCATTTATCAGGGTCCTAAGGGAGTTAAGGCCGCTTCTGCTAAAAACCCCATTCCCACTGAGAAGGTTTCCAGATCTTTAGAAAGATGGGGCAAAAAAGTGTACACTTCTGCTACTTTATCTATTAGGGCTTTAAACTGTCAGTTTCATATGCTGAAATACCAGCAATTTCTCCTGTCTGTATTAAAACAAAAGCTAACTTCCATTTCCGCCTGTACAGATGATAAGGAATTACATGACTTAATGCATGCCACTGAACAAGTTGGGAAGCATGGTTTACACTGTGGATTTGATGCCTTGGAGGCTTCTTGTAGGGCTGCTGCCTCTGGCACAGTAATTAGAAGGCATGCATGGTTAAAGGAACAAAATTTGCCAGATTAAGTAAAAGCTAAATTATTGGATGCTCCTGTTCAGCATAATGTTTTGTTTGGATCTAAAGCTGAAGAGGTGATTAAAAAGATGGAGGACAAGGCAAAATCCATGCAAACAGTTAAAGATTTCTTACAAGTACAGCCACCCAGATTTAGTAGGAATTGGCCTACAAAAATTGGTCCTTTCCCAATTCAGACAGGCCTCAGAGGGGTAGATACAGACGCTCCTGAAGAATGCCTCAAACACAAGCCTCTTATAGACCAAGACAGTGGACTGCTTCCACCCCTAGGGGAGGAGAGGACAGGTCACAAGCTCATAGGAAATAGACTCAATGACTCTCTCGGTTGGGCTGCAGGAACATCTTGCCTGGAAGCCCCTCTCGGAGGAAAACGTTCTCTTTTTCACCTAAATTGGACTCTTATAACCCAAGACAAGTGGGTTCTGGATGTGGTTTCAAGAGGTTACAAATTCCATTTTCATACCCTACCAAGGCCAAGCAGATGGCCAGATCTTCCAAAACATCAGTGGACAGAGGCCTTAAACCAGGTGGAAGCTCTCTTGGCTATGAAAGCCATAGAACTAGTTCCACTTTCAGAGATGGGACAAGGTTTTTACTCAAGGCTCTTTCTAGTCCCCAGGAAGCAAAATTCATGGAGACCCATTCTGGATCTGTCAGTCTTGAACACTTTTCTAGAGATACCAAAATTCAAGATGCTTACTCTACAGCAGCTACTTCCAATGCTGACCAAAAATGCATGGATGGTAACTTTGGATTTAAAGGAGGCATATTTACACATTCCCATCAGGCAGGAGCATGAAAATACCTCAGGTTCAAGGCGGATCGAGGCACTTTCAATTCTCTGCTGCCCTTTGGATTGTCTACTGCACCCAGGGTCTTCACCAAATGCCTGGCTCCAGTAGTAGCTTATTGCAGACTCAAGGGAATTCACATTTACCCTTATCTGGATGACTGTCTTATTCAGGCAGACAGCAGGGATGTCTTACTCCAGCATCTACAGTTTGTTCTGAATCTTCTCAAGTTCCTGGGATTCACTGTAAACATAAAAAAGTCAAATTTGACACCCTCACAACAGATAATTTTTCTGGGCGCTTCTCTAAACACAACAACCCAGATGGCATTTCTGACATACGAAAAACAGTTACAGCTGGCTTCAACTTTCAAAACCTTGGCAACTTTAACTCAGCTATCTGCAAGGAGATTCCTGCAGGCTTTGGGTTACATGGCCTCCTTCATCCTTCTCGTACCATATGCAAGACTACATATGAGGAAAATACAGTGGTACCTAAAAAGTGTATGGTCTCAGCATTGCCACAGTTAAGACATACTGATCTCCGTCCTGCCTTGTCTTCAAAAGGAATTCCTTTGGTGGTCCAAGGCATGTACTCTAAACAAAGGAAAACCCTTCTGTCTGCCTCCTGCCACTCAGATACTAACCACGGATACCTCGGATTATGCATGGGTAGCCCATTTTCGGGGCAGCTGTCTGCAGGGCCTTTGGACAAAGGATCAGAAGCACCTGCATATCAATTTAAAGGAAATGTTAGCCGTTCAGAAAGCTCTCTTGGCCTTCAGGAATCTTCTACAACCAGGACAACTACCGATACGAACAGACAACACCACAGTTATGTGGTACATAAACAAGCAAGGGGGATCTCATTCCTACCCCCTTTGCAGACTAGCCATGGATCTGTGGAACACAGCTCTAGCTTGCAATCTGGACCTTCAAGCTCAGTTTCTACCAGGGAAGCAAAACTTCCTGGCAGACAGTCTGAGCAGAAATCTTTTGGACCCACACGAGTGGATGCTGGACACCGAAATATTCAAGATGATAACAGCAGTCTGGGGATGTCCTCACATAGACCACTTTGCATCCCACCTCAATCATCAACTACAGATTTTTTGCACCAGGACTTTCCACAAACAAGCTTGGAAAGTGGATGCACTATCATTCAGTTGTAGAAA